>NW_025727665.1:0-77337 GCF_021461385.2 Schistocerca piceifrons
TCCCTTGGACCTTCTTATTGACGATGAAACACAGAAATTGCATCCGAATTTAATACAAAATTCACAATGCCGACTTAAGTACAAGAGGACTGACACTCTAACTTTCTATGATTTGAACCTCTCCTGTGAGTCCAGTTTTAGATTTTGATGCTTCACTTCAGGTTTACTGTATCGCTTGGACCTTCTTATTGACGATGAAACAAAGAAATTGCATCCGAATTTAATACAAAAGACACAATGCCGACTTAAGTACAAGAGGACTGACACTCTAACTTTCTATGATTTGAACCTCTGCAGTGGGTCCAGTTTTCGATTCCGATGCTTCACTTCAGGTTTACTGTAACCCTTGGACCTTCTTATTGACGATGAAACACAGAAATTGCATCCGAATTTAATACAAAAGGCACAATGCCGACTTAAGTACAAGAGGACTGACACTCAAAATTTTTATGATTTGAACCCCTCCTGTGAGTCCAGTTTCGGATTCCGATGCTTCACTTCAGGTTTACTGTATCCCTTGGACCTTCTTATTGACGATGAAACACAGAAATTGCATCCCAATTTAATACAAAAGGCACAATGCCGACTTAAGTACAAGAGGACTGACACTCTAACTTTCTATGATTTTAACCTCTCCTGTGAGTCCAGTTTTAGATTTTGATGCTTCACTTCAGGTTTACTGTATCCCATGGACCATCTTATTGACGATGAAACACAGAAATTGCATCCGAATTTAATACAAAAGGCACAATGCCGACTTGAGTACAAGAGGACTGACACTCTAAATTTCTATGATTTGAACCTCTCCTGTGAGTCCAGTTTTAGGATTTGATGCTTCACTTCAGGTTAACTGTATGGCTTGGACCTTCTTATTGACGATGAAACACAGAAATTGCATCCGAATTTAATACAAAAGGCACAATGCCTACTTAAGTACAAGAGGACTGACACTCTACATTTCTATGATTTGAACCTCTGTAGTGAGTCCAGTTTTAGATTCCGATGCTTCACTTCAGGTTTACTGTATCCCTTGGACCTTCTTATTGACGATGAAACACAGAAATTGCATCCGAATTTAATACAAAAGGCACAATGCCGACTTAAGTACAAGGGGACTGACACTCTAACATTCTATGATTTGAACTCCTCCTGAGAGTCCAGTTTTGGATTCTGACGCTTCACTTTACGTTTACTGTATCCCTTGGACCTTCTTATTGACGAAGAAACAAAGAAATTGCATCAGAATTTAATACAAAAGGTACAATGCCGACTTAAGTACAAGAGGACTGACACTCTATATTTCTATTATTTGAATCTCTCCTGTAAGTCCAGTTTTAGTTTCCGATGCTTCACTTCAGGTTCACTGTATCCCTTGGACCTTCTTATTGACGATGAAACACAGAAATTGCATCCGAATTTAATACAAAAGGCACAATGCCGACTTAAGTACAAGGGGACTGACACTCTAACATTCTATGATTTGAACTCCTCCTGAGAGTCCAGTTTTGGATTCTGACGCTTCACTTTACGTTTACTCTATCCCTTGGACCTTCTTATTGACGAAGAAACACAGAAATTGCTTCCGAATTTAATACAAAATTCACAATGCCGACTTAAGTACAACAATACTGACACTCTAACTTTCTGTGATTTGAACCTCTCCTGTGAGTCCAGTTTTGGATTCCGATGCTTCTCTTCAGGTTTACTGTATCCCTTGGACCTTCTTATTGACGATGGAACACAGAAATTGCATCCGAATTCAATACAAGAGCCAAAATGCTTACATAAGTACATGAGGACTGACACTCTATCTTTCTATGATTTTAACCTAAGCAGTGAGTCCAGTTGTAGATTCCGATGCTTCAATTCAGGTTTACTGTAACCCTTGGACTTTCTCATTCCCGATGAAACACAGAAATTGCAGCCGAATTTAATACAAAAGGCACAATGCCGTCTTAAGTAGAAGAGGACTGACACTCTAACTTTCTATGATTTGAACCTCTCCTGTGAGTCCAGTTTCTGATTCCGATGCTTCACCTCAGGTTTGCTGTATCCCTTGGACCTTCTTATTGACGATGAAACACAGAAATTGCATCTGCATTTTTTATACAAAAGGCACAATGCCGACTTAAGTACAAGAGGACAGACACTCTAACCTTCTATGATTTGAACCGCTCCTGCGAGTCCTGTTTTAGATTCCGATGCTTTACTCCAGGTTTACTGTATCCCTTGGACCTTCTTATTGACGATGAAACACAGAAATTGCATCCGAATTTAATACAAAAGGCACAATGCCGACTTAAGTACAAGAGGACTGACACTCTATCTTTCTATTATTTGGACCTCTCCTGAGAGTCCAGTTTTAGATTCCGATGCTTCACTTCAGGTTTGCTGTATCCCTTGGACCGTCTTATTGACGATGAAACACAGAAATTGCACCCGAATTTAATACAAAAGGCACAATGCCGAGTTAAGTACATGAGGACTGACACTCTAACTTTCTATGATTTCAACCTCTGCAGGGGGTCCAGTTTTCGATTCCGATGCTTCACTTCAGGTTTACTGTAACCCTTGGACCTTCTTATTGACGATGAAACACAGAAATTGCATCCGAATTTAATACAAAAGGCACAATGCCGACTTAAGTACAAGAGGACTGACACTCTAACTTTCTATGATTTGAATCTCTGCAGTGGGTCCAGTTTTCGATTCCGATGCTTCACTTCAGGTTTACTGTAACCCTTGGACCTTCTTATTGACGATGAAACACAGAAATTGCATCCGAAGTTAATACAAAAGGCACAATGCCGACTTAAGTACAAGAGGACTGACACTCAAAATTTCTATGATTTGAACCCCTCCTGTGAGTCCAGTTTCGGATTACGATGCTTCACTTCAGGTTTATTGTATCCCTTGGAACTTCTTATTGACGATGAAACACAGAAATTGCATCCGAATTTAATACAAAAGGCACAATGCCGACTTAAGTACAAGAGGACTGACACTCTAACTTTCTATTATTTGAACCTCTCCTGTGAGTCCACTTTTAGATTCCGATGCTTCACCTCAGGTTTGCTGTATCCCTTGGAACTTCTTATTGACGATGAAACACAGAAATTGCATCCGAATTTAATACAAAAGGCACAATGCCGACTTAAGTACAAGAGGACTGACACTCTAACTTTCTATGATTTGAACCTCTCCTGTGAGTCCAGTTTTAGATTTTGATGCTTCACTTCAGGTTTACTGTATCGCTTGGACCTTCTTATTGACGATGAAACAAAGAAATTGCATCCGAATTTAATACAAAAGGCACAATGCCGACTTAAGTACAAGAGGACTGACACTCTAACTTTCTATGATTTGAACCTCTGCAGTGGGTCCAGTTTTCGATTCCGATGCTTCACTTCAGGTTTACTGTAACCCTTGGACCTTCTTATTGACGATGAAACACAGAAATTGCATCCGAATTTAATACAAAAGGCAAAATGCCGACTTAAGTACAAGAGGACTGACACTCAAAATTTCTATGATTTGAACCCCTCCTGTGAGTCCAGTTTCGGATTCCGATGCTTCACTTCAGGTTTATTGTATCCCTTGGAACTTCTTATTGACGATGAAACTCAGAAATTGCATCCGAATTTAATAGAAAATGCACAATGCCGACTTAAGTACAAGAGGACTGACACTCTAACTTTCTATGATTTGAACTTCTCCTGTGAGTCCACTTTTAGATTCCGATGCTTCACCTCAGGTTTGCTGTATCCCTTGGACCTTCTTATTGACGATGAAACATAGAAATTGCATCTGAATTTTTTATACAAAAGGCACAATGTCGACTTAAGTACAAGAGGACTGACACACTAACTTTCTACGATTTGAACCTCTCCTGAGTGTCCCGTTTTAGATTCCGATGCTTTACTCCAGGTTTGCTGTATCCCTTGGACCTTCTTATTGACGATGAAACACAGAAATTGCATCAGAATTTAATACAAAAGGCATAATGCCGACGTAAGTACAAGAGGACTGACACTCTAACTTTCTATTATTTGAACCTCTCCTGTGAGTCCAGTTTTAGATTCCGATGCTTCACTTCAGGTTTACTGTATCCCATGGACCTTCTTATTGACGATGAAACACAGAAATTGCATCCGAATTTAATACAAAAGCACAATGCCGACTTAAGTACAAGAGCTCTGACACTCTTACTTACTATGATTTGAACCCCTCCTGTGAGTCAAGTTTTGGATTCCGATGCTTCACTTCAGGTTTACTGTTTCCTTTGGACCTTATTATGGACGATAAGAGACAGATATTGCATCTGAATTTTTTATACAAAAGGCACAATGCCGACTTAAGTATAATAGGACTTACACTCTAATATTCTATGATTTGAACCCCTCCTGTGAGTCAAGTTTTGGATTCCGATGATTCACTTCAGGTTTTCTGTTTCCCTTGGCCCTTCTTATTGACGATGAAACACAGAAATTGCATCCGAATTTAATACAAGAGCCAAAAGGCTTACATAAGTACATGAGGACTGACACTCTAACTTTCTATGATTTTAACCTAAGCAGTGAGTCCAGTTGTAGATTCCGATGCTTCAATTCAGGTTTACTGTAACCCTTGGACTTTCTCATTCCCGATGAAACACAGAAATTGCAGCCGAATTTAATACAAAAGGCACAATGCCGTCTTAAGTAGAAGAGGACTGACACTCTAACATTCTATGATTTGAACCTCTCCTGTGAGTCCAGTTTCTGATTCCGATGCTTCACCTCAGGTTTGCTGTATCCCTTGGACCTTCTTATTGACGATGAAACACAGAAATTGCATCTGCATTTTTTATACAAAAGGCACAATGCCGACTTAAGTACAAGAGGACAGACACTCTAACCTTCTATGATTTGAACCGCTCCTGCGAGTCCTGTTTTAGATTCCGATGCTTTACTCCAGGTTTACTGTATCCCTTGGACCTTCTTATTGACGATGAAACACAGAAATTGCATCCGAATTTAATACAAAAGGCACAATGCCGACTTAAGTACAAGAGGACTGACACTCTATCTTCCTATTATTTGGACCTCTCCTGAGAGTCCAGTTTTAGATTCCGATGCTTCACTTCAGGTTTACTGTATCCCTTGGACCGTCTTATTGACGATGAAACACAGAAATTGCACCCGAATTTAATACAAAAGGCACAATGCCGAGTTAAGTACATGAGGACTGACACTCTAACTTTCTATGTTTTCAACCTCTGCAGGGGGTCCAGTTTTCGATTCCGATGCTTCACTTCAGGTTTACTGTAACCCTTGGACCTTCTTATTGACGATGAAACACAGATATTGCATCCGCATTGAATACAAAAGGCACAATGCCGACTTAAGTCAAGAGGAGTGACACTCTAACTTTCTATGATTTGAACCCCTCCGGTGAGTCCAGTTTCGGTTTCCGATGCTTCACTTCGGGTTTATTGTATCCCTTGGAACTTCTTATTGACGATGAAACACAGAAATTGCATCCGAATTTAATACAAAAGGCACAATGCCGACTTAAGTACAAGAGGACTGACACTCTATCTTACTATTATTTGAACCCCTCCTGAGAGTCCAGTTTTAGATTCCGATGTTCACTTCAGGTTTACTGTATCCCTTGGTCCTTCTTATTGACGATGAAACACAGAAATTGCATCCGAATTTAATACTAAAGGCACAATGCCGACTTAAGTACAAGAGGACTGACACTCTAACTTTCTATGATTTGAACCTCTCCTGTGAGTCCAGTTTTAGATTTTGATGCTTCACTTCAGGTTTACTGTATCGCTTGGACCTTCTTATTGACGATGAAACAAAGAAATTGCATCCGAATTTAATACAAAAGGCACAATGCCGACTTAAGTACAAGAGGACTGACACTCTAACTTTCTATGATTTGAACCTCTGCAGTGGGTCCAGTTTTCGATTCCGATGCTTCACTTCAGGTTTACTGTAACCCTTGGACCTTCTTATTGACGATGAAACGCAGAAATTGCATCCGAATTTAATACAAAAGGCACAATGCCGACTTAAGTACAAGAGGACTGACACTCAAAATTTCTATGATTTGAATCCCCTCCTGTGAGTCCAGTTTCGGATTCCGATGCTTCACTTCAGGTTTATTGTATCCCTTGGACCTTCTTATTGACGATGAAACACAGAAATTGCATCAGAATTTAATACAAAGGGCGTAATGCCGACTTAAGTACAAGAAGACTGACACTCTAACTTTCTATGATTTGAACCTCTCCTGTGAGTCCAGTTTTTAGATTCCGATGCTTCACTTCAGAATTACTGTATCCCTTGGACTTTCTTATTGACGATGGAACACAAAAATTGCATCCGAATTTAATACAAGAGGCACAATGCCGACTTAAGTACAAGAGGACTGACACTCTAAATTTCTATGATTTGAACCTCTGCACTGAGTCCGGTTTTCGATTCCGATGCTTCACTTCAGGTTTGCTGTATCCCTTGGACCTTCTTATTGACGATGAAACACAGAAATTGCATCTGAATTTTTTATACAAAAGGCACAATGTCGACTTAAGTACAAGAGGACTGACACACTAACTTTCTACGATTTGAACCTCTCCTGCGTGTCCCGTTTTAGATTCCGATGCTTTACTCCAGGTTTGCTGTATCCCTTGGACCTTCTTATTGACGATGAAACACAGAAATTGCATCCGAATTTAATACAAAAGGCATAATGCCGACGTAAGTACAAGAGGACTGACACTCTAACTTTCTATTATTTGAACCTCTCCTGTGAGTCCAGTTTTAGATTCCGATGCTTCACTTCAGGTTTACTGTATCCCATGGACCTTCTTATTGACGATGAAACACAGAAATAGCATCCGAATTTAATACAAAAGCACAATGCCGACTTAAGTACAAGAGCTCTGACACTCTTACTTTCTATGATTTGAACCCCTCCTGTGAGTCAAGTTTTGGATTCCGATGCTTCACCTCAGGTTTACTGTTTCCTTTGGACCTTATTATTGACGATGAAACACAGATATTGCATCTGAATTTTTTATACAAAAGGCACAATGCCGACTTAAGTACATTAGGACTTACACTCTAACATTCTATGATTTGAACCCCTCCTGTGAGTCAAGTTTTGGATTCCGATGATTCACTTCAGGTTTTCTGTTTCCCTTGGCCCTTCTTATTGACGATGAAACACAGAAATTGCATCCGAATTTAATACAAAAGGCACAATGCCGTCTTAAGTACAAGAGGACTGACACTCTAAATTTCTATGATTTGAACCTCTCCTGTGAGTCCAGTTTTTGATTTTGATGCTTCACTTTAGGTTCACTGTATCGCTTGGACCTTCTTATTGACGATGAAACAAAGAAATTGCATCCGAATTTAATACAAAATGCACAATGCCGACTTAAGTACAAGACGACTGACACCCTAACTTTCTATGATTTGAACCTCTGCAGTGGTTCCAGTTTTCGATTCCGATGCTTCACTTCAGGTTTACTGTAACCCTTGGACCTTCTTATTTACGATGAAACACAGAAATTACATCCGAATTTAATTCAAAAGGCACAATGCCGACGTAAGTACAAGGGGACTGACACTCTAACATTCTATGATTTGAACCCCTCCTGTGAGTCCAGTTTTGGATTCCGACGCTTCACTTCAGGTTTACTGTATCGCTTGGACCTTCTTATTGACGATGAAACAAAGAAATTGCATCCGGATTTAATACAAAATGCACAATGCCGACTTAAGTACAAGAGGACTGACCCTCTAACTTTCTATGATTTGAACCTCTGCAGTGGGTCCAGTTTTCGATTCCGATGCTTCACTTCAGGTTTACTGTAACCCTTGGACCTTCTTATTGACGATGAAACACAGAAATTGCATCCGAATTTAATACAAAAGGCACAATGCCGACTTAATTTCAAGAGGACTGACACTCTAACTTTCTATGATTTCAACCTCTCCTGTGAGACCAGTTTTAGAATCCGATGCTTCACTTCAGGTTTACTGTATCCCTTGGACCTTCTTATTGACGACGAAACACAGAAATTGCATCCGAATTTAATACAAAAGTCACAATGCCGACTTAAGTATAAGAGGACTGACACTCTAACTTTCTATGATTTGAACCTCTCCTGTGAGTCCAGTTTTAGGTTTTGATGCTTCACTTCAGGATAACTGTTTCGCTTGGACCTTCTTATTGACGATGAAACACAGACATTGCATTCGAATTGAATACAAAAGGCACAATGCCGACTTAAGTACATGAGGACTGACACTCTACCTTTCTATGATTTGAACCTCTGCAGTGAGTACAGTTTTAGATTCCGATGCTTCACTTCAGGTTTACTGTATCCCTTGGAAATTCTTATTGACGCTGAAACACAGAAATTGCATCCGAATTTAATACAAAAGGCACAATGCCGACTTAAGTACAAGAGGACTGACACTCTAACTCTCTATGATTTGAACCACTTCTGTGAGTCCAGTTTTAGATTCCGATGCTTCACTTCAGGTTTACTGAATCCCTTAGACCTTCTTGTTGACGATGAAACACAGAAATTGCATCTGCATTTTTTATACAAAAGGCACAATGCCGACTTACGTACAAGAGGACAGACACTCTAACTTTCTATGATTTGAACCTCTCCTGCGAGTCCCGTTTTAGATTCCGATGCTTTACTCCAGGTTTACTGTATCCCTTGTACCTGCTTATTGACGATGAAACACAGAAATTGCATCCGAATTTAATACAAAAGGCACAATGCCGACTTAAGTACAAGAGGACTGACACTCTAACTTTCTATTATTTGGACCTCTCCTGAGAGTCTAGTTTTAGATTCCGATGCTTCACTTCAGGTTTACTGTTTCCCTTGGACCTTCTTATTGACGATGAAACACAGAAATTGCATCCGAATTTAATACAAAAGGCACAATGCCGACTTAAGTACAAGAGGACTGACACTCTAAATTTCTATGATTTGAACCTCTCCTGTGAGTCCAGTTTTTGATTTTGATGCTTCACTTCAGGTTTACTGTATCGCTTGGACCTTCTTATTGACGATGAAACAAAGAAATTGCATCCGAATTTAATACATAAGGCACAATGCCGACTTAAGTACAAGAGGACTCACACTCTAAATTTCTATGATTTGAACCCCTCCTGTGAGTCCAGTTTCGGATTCCGATGCTTCACTTCAGGTTTATTGTATCCCTTGGACCTTCTTATTGACGATGAAACACAGAAATTGCATCCGAATTTAATACAAAAGGCACAATGCCGTCTTAAGTACAAGAGGACTGACACTCTAAATTTCTATGATTTGAACCTCTCCTGTGAGTCCAGTTTTTGATTTTGATGCTTCACTTTAGGTTTACTGTATCGCTTGGACCTTCTTATTGACGACGAAACAAAGAAATTGCATCCGAATTTAATACAAAATGCATAATGCCGACTTAAGTACAAGACGACTGACACTCTAACATTCTGTGATATGAACCTCTCCTGTGAGTCCAGTTTTGGATTCCGATGCTTCTCTTCAGGTATACTGTATCCCTTGGACCTTCCTATTGACGATGGAACACAGATATTGCATCCGAATTTAATACAAGAGCCACAATGCCGACTTAAGTACAAGAGGACAGACACTCAAGCTCTCTATGATTTGAACCTCTTCTGTAAGTCCAGTTTTAGATTCCGATGTTTCACTTCAGGTTTACTGTATCCCTTGGACCTTCTTGTTGACGATGAAACACAGAAATTGCATCTGCATTTTTTATACAAGAGGCACAATGCCGACTTAAGTACAAGAGGACAGACACTCTAACTTTCTATGATTTGAACCTCTTCTGCAAGTCCCGTTTTAGATTCCGATGCTTTACTCCAGGTTTACTGTATCCCTTGGACCTTCTTATTGACGATGAAACACAGAAATTGCATCCGAATTTAATACAAAAGGCACAATGCTGACTTAAGTACAAGAGGATTGACACTCTATCTTTCTATTATTTGGACCTCTCCTGAGAGTCCACTTTTAGATTCCGATGCTTCACTTCAGGTTTACTGTATCCCTTGGACCTTCTTATTGACGATGAAACACAGAAATTGCATCCGAATTTAATACAAAAGGCACAATGCCGACTTAAGTACAAGAGGACTGACACTCTAACTTTCTACGATTTGAACCTCTCCTGTGAGTCCAGTTTTAGATTTTGATGCTTCACTTCAGGTTTACTGTATCGCTTGGACCTTCTTGTTGACGATGAAACAAAGAAATTGCATCCGAATTTAATACAAAAGGCACAGGGCCGACTTAAGTACAAGAGGACTGACACTCTAACATTCTATGATTAGAACCTCTGCAGTGGGTCCAGTTTTGGTTTCCGATGCTTCACTTCAGGGTTACTGTAACCCTTGGACCTTCTCATTGACGATGAAACACAGAAATTGCATCCGAATTTAATACAAAAGGCACAATGCCGACTTAAGTACATGAGGACTGACACTCTTACTTACTATGATTTGAACCTCTCCTGTGGGTCCCGTTCTAGATTCCGATGCTTTACTCCAGGTTTACTGTATCCCTTGGACCTTCTTATTGACTATGAAACACAGAAATTGATTCCGAATTTAATACAAAAGGCACAATGCCGACTTAAGTACATGAGGACTGACACTCTAACTTTCTAAGATTTGAACCTCTCCTGTGAGTCCCGTTTTATATTCCGATGCTTCACTTCAGGTTTACTGTATCCCATGGACCATCTTATTGACGATGAAACACAGAAATTGCATCCGAATTTAATACAAAAGGCACAATGCCGACTTGAGTACAAGAGGACTGACACTCTAAATTTCTATGATTTGAACCTCTCCTGTGAGTCCAGTTTTAGGATTTGATGCTTCACTTCAGGTTAACTGTATCGCTTGGACCTTCTTATTGACGATGAAACACAGAAATTGCATCCGAATTTAATACAAAAGGCACAATGCCGACTTAAGTACAAGAGGAATGACACTCTACATTTCTATGATTTGAACCTCTGCATTGAGTCCAGTTTTAGATTCCGATGCTTCACTTCAGGTTTACTGTAACCCTTGGACCTTCTTATTGACGATGAAACACAGAAATTGCATCCGAATTTAATACAAAAGGCACAATGCCGATTTAAGTACAAGGGGACTGACACTCTAACATTCTATGATTTGAACTCCTCCTGAGAGTCCAGTTTTGGATTCTGACGCTTCACTTTACGTTTACTGTATCCCTTTTACCTTCTTATTGACGAAGAAACACAGAAATTGCTTCCGAATTTAATACAAAATTCACAATGCCGACTTAAGTACAACAGGACTGACACTCTAACTTTCTGTGATTTGAACCTCTCCTGTGAGTCCAGTTTTGGATTCCGATGCTTCTCTTCTGGTTTACTGTATCCCTTGGACCTTCTTATTGACGATGGAACACAGAAATTGCATCCGAATTTAATACTAGAGCCAAAATGCTTACATAAGTACATGAGGACTGACACTCTATCTTTCTATGATTTTAACCTAAGCAGTGAGTCCAGTTGTAGATTCCGATGCTTCAATTCAGGTTTACTGTAACCCTTGGACTTTCTCATTCCCGATGAAACACAGAAATTGCAGCCGAATTTAATACAAAAGGCACAATGCCGTCTTAAGTAGAAGAGGACTGACACTCTAACTTTCTATGATTTGAACCTCTCCTGTGAGTCCAGTTTCTGATTCCGATGCTTCACCTCAGGTTTGCTGTATCCCTTGGACCTTCTTATTGACGATGAAACACAGAAATTGCATCTGCATTTTTTATACAAAAGGCACAATGCCGACTTAAGTACAAGAGGACAGACACTCTAACCTTCTATGATTTGAACCGCTCCTGCGAGTCCTGTTTTAGATTCCGATGCTTTACTCCAGGTTTACTGTATCCCTTGGACCTTCTTATTGACGATGAAACACAGAAATTGCATCCGAATTTAATACAAAAGGCACAATGCCGACTTAAGTACAAGAGGACTGACACTCTATCTTTCTATTATTTGGACCTCTCCTGAGAGTCCAGTTTTAGATTCCGATGCTTCACTTCAGGTTTACTGTATCCCTTGGACCGTCTTATTGACGATGAAACACAGAAATTGCACCCGAATTTAATACAAAAGGCACAATGCCGAGTTAAGTACATGAGGACTGACACTCTAACTTTCTATGATTTCAACCTCTGCAGGGGGTCCAGTTTTCGATTCCGATGCTTCACTTCAGGTTTACTGTAACCCTTGGACCTTCTTATTGACGATGAAACACAGAAATTGCATCCGAATTTAATACAAAAGGCACAATGCCGACTTAAGTACAAGAGGACTGACACTCTAACTTTCTATGATTTGAACCTCTGCAGTGGGTCCAGTTTTCGATTCCGATGCTTCACTTCAGGTTTACTGTAACCCTTGGACCTTCTTATTGACGATGAAACACAGAAATTGCATCCGAATTTAATACAAAAGGCACAATGCCGACTTAAGTACAAGAGGACTGACACTCAAAATTTCTATGATTTGAACCCCTCCTGTGAGTCCAGTTTCGGATTACGATGCTTCACTTCAGGTTTATTGTATCCCTTGGAACTTCTTATTGACGATGAAACACAGAAATTGCATCCGAATTTAATACAAAAGGCACAATGCCGACTTAAGTACAAGAGGACTGACACTCTAACTTTCTATTATTTGAACCTCTCCTGTGAGTCCACTTTTAGATTCCGATGTTTCACCTCAGGTTTGCTGTATCCCTTGGAACTTCTTATTGACGATGAAACACAGAAATTGCATCCGAATTTAATACAAAAGGCACAATGCCAACTTAAGTACAAGAGGACTGACACTCTATCTTTCTATTATTTGGACCTCTCCTGAGAGTCCAGTTTTAGATTCCGATGCTTCACTTCAGGTTTACTGTATCCCTTGGACCTTCTTATTGACGATGAAACACAGAAATTGCATCCGAATTTAATACAAAAGGCACAATGCCGACTTAAGTACAAGAGGACTGACACTCTAACTTTCTATGATTTGAACCTCTGCAGTGGGTCCAGTTTTCGATTCCGATGCTTCACTTCAGGTTTACTGTAACCCTTGGACCTTCTTATTGACGATGAAACACAGAAATTGCATCCGAATTTAATACAAAAGGCACAATGCCGACTTAAGTACAAGAGGACTGACACTCAAAATTTCTATGATTTGAACCCCTCCTGTGAGTCCAGTTTTGGATTACGATGCTTCACTTCAGGTTTATTGTATCCCTTGGACCTTCTTATTGACGATGAAACACAGAAATTGCATCAGAATTTAATACAAAGAGCGTAATGCCGACTTAAGTACAAGAAGACTGACACTCTAACTTTCTATGATTTGAACCTCTCCTGTGAGTCCAGTTTTAGATTCCGATGCTTCACTTCAGAATTACTGTATCCCTTGGACCTTCTTATTGACGATGGAACACAAAAATTGCATCCGAATTTAATACAAGAGGCACAATGCCGACTTAAGTACAAGAGGACTGACACTCTAAATTTCTATGATTTGAACCTCTGCACTGAGTCCGGTTTTCGATTCCGATGCTTCACTTCAGGTTTACCGTAACCCTTGGACCTTCTTATTGGCGATGAAACACAGATATTGCATCCGAATTTAATACAAAAGGCACAATGCCGACTTAAGTACAAGAGGACTGACACTCTAACTTTCTATGATTTGAACCCCTCCTGTGAGTCCAGCTTCGGATTCCGATGCTTCACTTCAGGTTTATTGTATCCCTTGGACCTTCTTATTGACGATAAAACACAGAAATTGCATCTGAATTTTTTATACAAAAGGCACAATGCCGACTTAAGTATAATAGGACTTACACTCTAACATTCTATGATTTGAACCCCTCCTGTGAGTCAAGTTTTGGATTCCGATGATTCACTTCAGGTTTTCTGTTTCCCTTGGCCCTTCTTATTGACGATGAAACACAGAAACTGCATCCGAATTTAATACAAGAGCCAAAAGGCTTACATAAGTACATGAGGACTGACACTCTAACTTTCTATGATTTTAACCTAAGCAGTGAGTCCAGTTGTAGATTCCGATGCTTCAATTCAGGTTTACTGTAACCCTTGGACTTTCTCATTCCCGATGAAACACAGAAATTGCAGCCGAATTTAATACAAAAGGCACAATGCCGTCTTAAGTAGAAGAGGACTGACACTCTAACTTTCTATGATTTGAACCTCTCCTGTGAGTCCAGTTTCTGATTCCGATGCTTCACCTCAGGTTTGCTGTATCCCTTGGACCTTCTTATTGACGATGAAACACAGATATTGCATCTGCATTTTTTATACAAAAGGCACAATGCCGACTTAAGTACAAGAGGACAGACACTCTAACCTTCTATGATTTGAACCGCTCCTGCGAGTCCTGTTTTAGATTCCGATGCTTTACTCCAGGTTTACTGTATCCCTTGGACCTTCTTATTGACGATGAAACACAGAAATTGCATCCGAATTTAATACAAAAGGCACAATGCCGACTTAAGTACAAGAGGACTGACACTCTATCTTTCTATTATTTGGACCTCTCCTGAGAGTCCAGTTTTAGATTCCGATGCTTCACTTCAGGTTTACTGTATCCCTTGGACCGTCTTATTGACGATGAAACACAGAAATTGCACCCGAATTTAATACAAAAGGCACAATGCCGAGTTAAGTACATGAGGACTGACACTCTAACTTTCTATGATTTCAACCTCTGCAGGGGGTCCAGTTTTCGATTCCGATGCTTCACTTCAGGTTTACTGTAACCCTTGGACCTTCTTATTGACGATGAAACACAGATATTGCATCCGCATTGAATACAAAAGGCACAATGCCGACTTAAGTCAAGAGGAGTGACACTCTAACTTTCTATGATTTGAACCCCTCCGGTGACTCCAGTTTCGGTTTCCGATGCTTCACTTTGGGTTTATTGTATCCCTTGGAACTTCTTATTGACGATGAAACACAGAAATTGCATCCGAATTTAATACAAAAGGCACAATGCCGACTTAAGTACAGGAGGACTGACACTCTATCTTTCTATTATTTGGACCTCTCCTGAGAGTCCAGTTTTAGATTCCGATGCTTCACTTCAGGTTTACTGTATCCCTTGGACCTTCTTATTGACGATGAAACACAGAAATTGCATCCGAATTTAATACAAAAGGCACAATGCCGACTTAAGTACAAGAGGACTGACACTCTAACTTTCTATGATTTGAACCTCTCCTGTGAGTCCAGTTTTAGATTTTGATGCTTCACTTCAGGTTTACTGTATCGCTTGGACCTTCTTATTGACGATGAAACAAAGAAATTGCATCCGAATTTAATACAAAAGGCACAATGCCGACTTAAGTACAAGAGGACTGACACTCTAACTTTCTATGATTTGAACCTCTGCAGTGGGTCCAGTTTTCGATTCCGATGCTTCACTTCAGGTTTACTGTAACCCTTGGACCTTCTTATTGACGATGAAACACAGAAATTGCATCCGAATTTAATACAAAAGGCACAATGCCGACTTAAGTACAAGAGGACTGACACTCAAAATTTCTATGATTTGAATCCCCTCCTGTGAGTCCAGTTTCGGATTCCGATGCTTCACTTCAGGTTTATTGTATCCCTTGGACCTTCTTATTGACGATGAAACACAGAAATTGCATCAGAATTTAATACAAAGGGCGTAATGCCGACTTAAGTACAAGAAGACTGACACTCTAACTTTCTATGATTTGAACCTCTCCTGTGAGTCCAGTTTTAGATTCCGATGCTTCACTTCAGAATTACTGTATCCCATGGACCTTCTTATTGACGATGGAACACAAAAATTGCATCCGAATTTAATACAAGAGGCACAATGCCGACTTAAGTACAAGAGGACTGACACTCTAAATTTCTATGATTTGAACCTCTGCACTGAGTCCGGTTTTCGATTCCGATGCTTCACTTCAGGTTTACTGTAACCCTTGGACCTTCTTATTGGCGATGAAACACAGATATTGCATCCGAATTGAATACAAAAGGCACAAAGCCGACTTAAGTACAAGAGGACTGACACTCTAACTTTCTATGATTTGAACCCCTCCTGTGAGTCCAGTTTCGGATTCCGATGCTTCACTTCAGGTTTATTGTATCCCTTGGAACTTCGTATTGACGATGAAACACAGAAATTGCATCCGAATTTAATAGAAAAGGCACAATGCCGACTTAAGTACAAGAGGACTGACACTCTAACTTTCTATGATTTGAACTTCTCCTGTGAGTCCACTTTTAGATTCCGATGCTTCACCTCAGGTTTGCTGTATCCCTTGGACCTTCTTATTGACGATGAAACACAGAAATTGCATCTGAATTTTTTATACAAAAGGCACAATGTCGACTTAAGTACAAGAGGACTGACACACTAACTTTCTACGATTTGAACCTCTCCTGAGTTTCCCGTTTTAGATTCCGATGCTTTACTCCAGGTTTGCTGTATCCCTTGGACCTTCTTATTGACGATGAAACACAGAAATTGCATCCGAATTTAATACAAAAGGCATAATGCCGACGTAAGTACAAGAGGACTGACACTCTAACTTTCTATTATTTGAACCTCTCCTGTGAGTCCAGTTTTAGATTCCGATGCTTCACTTCAGGTTTACTGTATCCCATGGACCTTCTTATTGACGATGAAACACAGAAATTGCATCCGAATTTAATACAAAAGCACAATGCCGACTTAAGTACAAGAGCTCTGACACTCTTACTTACTATGATTTGAACCCCTCCTGTGAGTCAAGTTTTGGATTCCGATTCTTCACTTCAGGTTTACTGTTTCCTTTGGACCTTATTATGGACGATAAGACACAGATATTGCATCTGAATTTTTTATACAAAAGGCACAATGCCGACTTAAGTATAATAGGACTTACACTCTAACATTCTATGATTTGAACCCCTCCTGTGAGTCAAGTTTTGGATTCCGATGATTCACTTCAGGTTTTCTGTTTCCCTTGGCCCTTCTTATTGACGATGAAACACAGAAATTGCATCCGAATTTAATACAAAAGGCACAATGCCGTCTTAAGTACAAGAGGACTGACACTCTAAATTTCTATGATTTGAACCTCTCCTGTGAGTCCAGTTTTTGATTTTGATGCTTCACTTTAGGTTTACTGTATCGCTTGGACCTTCTTATTGACGATGAAACAAAGAAATTGCATCCGAATTTAATACAAAATGCACAATGCCGACTTAAGTACAAGACGACTGACACTCTAACTTTCTATGAATTTAACCACTGCAGTGGGTCCAGTTTTCGATTCCGATGCTTCACTTCAGGTTTACTGTAACCCTTGGACCTTCTTATTTACGATGAAACACAGAAATTACATCCGAATTTAATTCAAAAGGCACAATGCCGACGTAAGTACAAGGAGACTGACACTCTAACATTCTATGATTTGAACCCCTCCTGTGAGTCCAGTTTTGGATTCCGACGCTTCACTTCATGTTTACTGTATCCCTTGGACCATCTTATTGACGATGAAACAAAGAAATTGCATCCGAATTTAATACAAAAGGCACAATGCCGTCTTAAGTACAAGAGGACTGACACTCTAACATTCTATGATTTGAACCTCTGCAGTGGGTCCAGTTTTCGATTCCGATGCTTCACTTCAGGGTTACTGTAACCCTTGGACCTTCTTATTGACGATGAAACACAGAAATTGCATCCGAATTTAATACAAAAGGCACAATGCCGACTTAAGTACATGAGGACTGACACTCTTACTTACTATGATTTGAACCCCTCCTGTGAGTCAAGTTTTGGATTCCGATGCTTCACTTCAGGTTTACTGTTTCCCTTGGACCTTCTTATTGACGATGAAACACAGAAATTGCATCCGAATTTAATACAAAAGGCACAATGCCGACTTAAGTACAAGAGGACAGACACTCTAACTTTCTATGATTTGAACCCCTCCTGTGAGTCCAGTTTCGGATTCCGATGCTTCACTTCAGGTTTATTGTATCCCTTGGAACTTCTTATTGACGATGAAACACAGAAATTGCATCCGAATTTAATAGAAAAGGCACAATGCCGACTTAAGTACAAGAGGACTGACACTCTAACTTTCTATGATTTGAACTTCTCCTGTGAGTCCACTTTTAGATTCCGATGCTTCACCTCAGGTTTGCTGTATCCCTTGGACCTTCTTATTGACGATGAAACACAGAAATTGCATCCGAATTTAATACAAAAGGCATAATGCCGACGTAAGTACAAGAGGACTGACACTCTAACTTTCTATTATTTGAACCTCTCCTGTGAGTCCAGTTTTAGATTCCGATGCTTCACTTCAGGTTTACTGTATCCCATGGACCTTCTTATTGACGATGAAACACAGAAATTGCATCCGAATTTAATACAAAAGCACAATGCCGACTTAAGTACAAGAGCTCTGACACTCTTACTTACTATGATTTGAACCCCTCCTGTGAGTCAAGTTTTGGATTCCGATGCTTCACTTCAGGTTTACTGTTTCCTTTGGACCTTATTATGGACGATAAAACACAGATATTGCATCTGAATTTTTTATACAAAAGGCACAATGCCGACTTAAGCACAATAGGACTTACACTCTAACATTCTATGATTTGAACCCCTCCTGTGAGTCAAGTTTTGGATTCCGATGATTCACTTCAGGTTTTCTGTTTCCCTTGGCCCTTCTTATTGACGATGAAACACAGAAATTGCATCCGAATTTAATACAAAAGGCACAATGCCGTCTTAAGTACATGAGGACTGACATTCTAAATTTCTATGATTTGAACCTCTCCTGTGAGTCCAGTTTTTGATTTTGATGCTTCACTTTAGGTTTACTGTATCGCTTGGACCATCTTATTGACGATGAAACAAAGAAATTGCATACGAATTTAATACAAAATGCACAATGCCGACTTAAGTACAAGACGACTGACACTCTAACTTTCTATGATTTGAACCTCTGCAGTGGGTCCAGTTTTAGATTCCGATGCTTCACTTCAGGTTTACTGTAACCCTAGGACCTTCTTATTTACGATGAAACACAGAAATTACATCGGAATTTAATTCAAAAGGCACAATGCCGACGTAAGTACAAGGGGAGTGACACTCTAACATTCTATGATTTGAACACCTCCTGTGAGTCCAGTTTTGGATTCCGACGCTTCACTTCATGTTTACTGTATCCCTTGGACCATCTTATTGACGATGAAACACAGAAATTGCATCCGAATTTAATACAAAAGGCACAATGCCGACTTAAGTACAACAGGACTGACACTCTAACATTCTGTGATATGAACCTCTCCTGTGAGTCCAGTTTTGGATTCCGATGCTTCTCTTCAGGTTTACTGTATCACTTGGACCTTCCTATTGACGATGGAACACAGATATTGCATCCGAATTTAATACAAGAGCCACAATGCCGACTTCAGTACAAGAGGACAGACACTCTAGCTCTCTATGATTTGAACCCCTTCTGTGAGTCCAGTTTTAGATTCCGATGTTTCACTTCAGGTTTACTGTATCCATTGGACCTTCTTATTGACGATGAAACACAGAAATTGCATCCGAATTTAATACCAAAGGCACAATGCTGACTTAAGTACAAGAGGATTGACACTCTATCTTTCTATTATTTGGACTTCTCCTGAGAGTCCACTTTTAGATTCCGATGCTTCACTTCAGGTTTACTGTATCCCTTGGACCTTCTTATTGACGATGAAACACAGACATTGCATCCGAATTTAATACAAAAGGCACAATGCCGACTTAAGTACAAGAGGACTGACACTCTAACTTTCTACGATTTGAACCTCTCCTGTGAGTCCAGTTTTAGATTTTGATGCTTCACTTCAGGTTTACTGTATCGCTTGGACCTTCTTATTGACGATGAAACAAAGAAATTGCATCCGAAATTAATACAAACGGCACAATGCCGACTTAAGTACAAGAGGACTGACACTCTAACATTCTATGATTTGAACCTCTGCAGTGGGTCCAGTTTTCGATTCCGATGCTTCACTTCAGGGTTACTCTAACCCTTGGACCTTCTTATTGACGATGAAACAAAGAAATTGCATCCAAATTTAATACAAAAGGCACAATGCTGACTTAAGTACAAGAGGATTGACACTCTACCTTTCTATTATTTGGACCTCTCCTGAGAGTCCACTTTTAGATTCCGATGCTTCACTTCAGGTTTACTGTATCCCTTGGACCTTCTTATTGACGATGAAACACAGAAATTGCATCCGAATTTAATACAAAAGGCACAATGCCGACTTAAGTACAAGAGGACTGACACTCTAACTTTCTACGATTTGAACCTCTCCTGTGAGTCCAGTTTTAGATTTTGATGCTTCACTTCAGGTTTACTGTATCGCTTGAACCTTCTTATTGACGATGAAACAAAGATATTGCATCCGAATTTAATACAAAAGGCACAATGCCGACTTAAGTACAAGAGGACTGACACTCTAACATTCTATGATTTGAACCTCTGCAGTGGGTCCAGTTTTCGATTCCGATGCTTCACTTCAGGGTTACTGTAACCCTTGGACCTTCTTATTGACGATGAAACACAGAAATTGCATCCGAATTTAATACAAAAGGCACAATGCCGACTTAAGTACATGAGGACTGACACTCTTACTTACTATGATTTGAACCCCTCCTGTGAGTCAAGTTTTGGATTCCGATGCTTCACTTCAGGTTTACTGTTTCCCTTGGACCTTCTTATTGACGATGAAACACAGAAATTGCATCCGAATTTAATACAAAAGGCACAATGCCGACTTAAGTACAAGAGGACAGACACTCTAACTTTCTATGATTTGAACCTCTCCTGTGGGTCCCGTTCTAGATTCCGATGCTTTACTCCAGGTTTACTGTATCCCTTGGACTTTCTTATCGACTATGAAACACAGAAATTGCATCCGAATTTAATACAAATGGCACAATGCCGACTTAAGTACATGAGGACTGACACTCTAACTTTCTAAGATTTGAACCTCTCCTGTGGTCCCGTTTTATATTCCGATGCTTCACTTCAGGTTTACTGTATCCCATGGACCATCTTTTTGACGATGAAACACAGAAATTGCATCCGAATTTAATACAAAAGGCACAATGCCGACTTAAGTACAAGAGGACTGACACTCTAAATTTCTATGATTTGAACCTCTCCTGTGAGTCCAGTTTTAGGTTTTGATGCTTCACTTCAGGTTAACTGTATCGCTTGGACCTTCTTATTGACGATGAAACATAGAAATTGCATCCGAATTTAATACAAAAGGCACAATGCCGACTTAAGTACAAGAGGACTGACACTCTACCTTTCTATGATTTGAACCTCTGCAGTGGGTCCAGTTTTCGATTCCGATGCTTCACTTCAGGTTTACTGTAACCCTTGGACCTTCTTATTGACGATGAAACACAGAAATTGCATCCGAATTTAATACAAAAGGCACAATGCCGACTTCAGTACAAGAGGACTGACACTCAAAATTTCTATGATTTGAACCCCTCCTGTGAGCCCAGTTTCGGATTCCGATGCTTCAGTTCAGGTTTATTGTATCCCTTGGACCTTCTTATTGACGATGAAACACAGAAATTGCATCAGAATTTAATACAAAGGGCGTAATGCCGACTTAAGTACAAGAAGACTGACACTCTAACTTTCTATGATTTGAACCTCTCCTGTGAGTCCAGTTTTAGATTCCGATGCTTCACTTCAGAATTACTGTATCCCTTGGACTTTCTTATTGACGATGGAGCACAAAAATTGCATCCGAATTTAATACAAGAGGCACAATGCCGACTTAAGTACAAGAGGACTGACACTCTAAATTTCTATGATTTGAACCTCTGCACTGAGTCCGGTTTTCGATTCCGATGCTTCACTTCAGGTTTACTGTAACCCTTGGACCTCCTTATTGGCGATGAAACACAGATATTGCATCCGAATTGAATACAAAAGGCACAATGCCGACTTAAGTACAAGAGGACTGACACTCTAACTTTCTATGATTTGAACCCCTCCTGTGAGTCCAGTTTCGGATTCCGATGCTTCACTTCAGGTTTATTGTATCCCTTGGAACTTCTTATTGACGATGAAACACAGAAATTGCATTCGAATTTAATAGAAAAGGCACAATGCCGACTTAAGTACAAGAGGACTGACACTCTAACTTTCTATAATTTGAACTTCTCCTGTGAGTCCACTTTTAGATTCCGATGCTTCACCTCAGGTTTGCTGTATCCCTTGGACCTTCTTATTGACGATGAAACACAGAAATTGCATCTGAATTTTTTATACAAAAGGCACAATGTCGACTTAAGTACAAGAGGACTGACACACTAACTTTCTACGATTTGAACCTCTCCTGAGTGTCCCGTTTTAGATTCCGATGCTTTACTCCAGGTTTGCTGTATCCCTTGGACCTTCTTATTGACGATGAAACACAGAAATTGCATCCGAATTTAATACAAAAGGCATAATGCCGACGTAAGTACAAGAGGACTGACACTCTAACTTTCTATTATTTGAACCTCTCCTGTGAGTCCAGTTTTAGATTCCGATGCTTCACTTCAGGTTTACTGTATCCCATGGACCTTCTTATTGACGATGAAACACAGAAATTGCATCCGAATTTAATACAAAAGCACAATGCCGACTTAAGTACAAGAGCTCTGACACTCTTACTTACTATGATTTGAACCCCTCCTGTGAGTCAAGTTTTGGATTCCGATGCTTCACTTCAGGTTTACTGTTTCCTTTGGACCTTATTATGGACGATAAAACACAGATATTGCATCTGAATGTTTTATACAAAAGGCACAATGCCGACTTATGTACAATAGGACTTACACTCTAACATTCTATGATTTGAACCCCTCCTGTGAGTCAAGTTTTGGATTCCGATGATTCACTTCAGGTTTTCTGTTTCCCTTGGCCCTTCTTATTGACGATGAAACACAGAAATTGCGTCCGAATTTAATACAAAATGCACAATGCCGACTTAAGTACAAGAGGACTGACACTCTAACACTCTATGATTTGAACCCCTCCTGTGAGTCCAGTTTTGGATTCCGACGCTTCACTTCATGTTTACTGTATCCCTTGGACCTTCTTATTGACGATGAAACACAGAAATTGCATCCGAATTTAATACAAAAGGCACAATGCCGACTTAAGTACAACATGACTGACACTCTAACATTCTGTGATATGAACCTCTCCTGTGAGTCCAGTTTTGGATTCCGATGCTTCTCTTCAGGTTTACTGTATCCCTTGGACCTTCCTATTGACGATGGAACACAGATATTGCATCCGAATTAATACAAGAGCCACAATGCCGACTTAAGTACAAGAGGACAGACACTCTAGCTCTCTATGATTTGAACCTCTTCTGTGAGTCCAGTTTTAGATTCCGATGTTTCACTTCAGGTTTACTGTATCCCTTGGACCTTCTTGTTGACGATGAAACACAGAAATTGCATCTGCATTTTTTATACAAAAGGCACAATGCCGACTTAAGTACAAGAGGACAGACACTCTAACTTTCTATGATTTGAACCTCTTCTGCGAGTCCCGTTTTAGATTCCGATGCTTTACTCCAGGTTTACTGTATCCCTTGGACCTTCTTATTGACGATGAAACACAAAAATTGCATCCGAATTTAATACTAAAGGCACAATGCTGACTTAAGTACAAGAGGATTGACACTCTATCTTTCTATTATTTGGACCTCTCCTGAGAGTCCACTTTTAGATTCCGATGCTTCACTTCAGGTTTACTGTATCCCTTGGACCTTCTTATTGACGATGAAACACAGACATTGCATCCGAATTTAATACAAAAGGCACAATGCCGACTTAAGTACAAGAGGACTGACACTCTAACTTTCTACGATTTGAACCTTTCCTGTGAGTCCAGTTTTAGATTTTGATGCTTCACTTCAGGTTTACTGTAACCCTTGGACCTTCTTATTGACGATGAAACAAAGAAATTGCATCCGAATTTAATACAAAATGCACAATGCCGACTTAAGTACAAGAGGACTGACACTCTAACATTCTATGATTTGAACCTCTGCAGTGGGTCCAGTTTTCGATTCCGAGGCTTCACTTCAGGGTTACTGTAACCCTTGGACCTTCTTATTGACGATGAAACACAGAAATTTCATCAGAACTTAATACAAAAGGCACAATGCCGACTTAAGTACATGAGGACTGACACTCTTACTTACTATGATTTGAACCCCTCCTGTGAGTCAAGTTTTGGATTCCGATGCTTCACTTCAGGTTTACTGTTTCCCTTGGACCTTCTTATTGACGATGAAACACAGAAATTGCATCCGAATTTAATACAAAAGGCACAATGCCGACTTAAGTACAAGAGGACAGACACTCTAACTTTCTATGATTTGAACCTCTCCTGTGGGTCCCGTTCTAGTTTCCGATGCTTTACTCCAGGTTTACTGTATCCCTTGGACCTTCTTATTGACTATGAAACACAGAAATTGCATCCGAATTTAATACAAAAGGCACAATGCCGACTTAAGTACATGAGGACTGAAACTCTAACTTTCTAAGATTTGAACCTCTCTTGTGAGTCCCGTTTTATATTCCGATGCTTCACTTCAGGTTTACTGTAACCCTAGGACCTTCTTATTGACGATGAAACACAGAAATTGCATCCGAATTTAATACAAAAGGCACAATGCCGACTTAAGTACAAGAGGACTGACACTCAAAATTTCTATGATTTGAACCCCTCCTGTGAGTCCAGTTTCGGATTCCGATGCTTCACTTCAGGTTTATTGTATCCCTTGGACCTTCTTATTGACGATGAAACACAGAAATTGCATCAGAATTTAATACAAAGGGCGTAATGCCGACTTAAGTACAAGAAGACTGACACTCTAACTTTCTATGATTTGAACCTCTCCTGTGAGTCCAGTTTTAGATTCCGATGCTTCACTTCAGAATTACTGTATCCCTTGGACTTTCTTATTGACGATGGAACACAAAAATTGCATCCGAATTTAATACAAGAGGCACAATGCCGACTTAAGTACAAGAGGACTGACACTCTCAATTTCTATTATTTGAACCTCTGCACTGAGTCCGGTTTTCGATTCCGATGCTCCACTTCAGGTTTACTGTAACCCTTGGCCCTTCTTATTGGCGATGAAACACAGATACTGCATCCGAATTGAATACAAAAGGCACAATGCCGACTTAAGTACAAGAGGACTGACACTCTAACTTTCTATGATTTGAACTTCTCCTGTGAGTCCACTTTTAGATTCCGATGCTTCACCTCAGGTTTGCTGTATCCCTTGGACCTTCTTATTGACGATGAAACACAGAAATTGCATCTGAATTTTTTATACAAAACTCACAATGTCGACTTAAGTACAAGAGGACTGACACACTAACTTTCTACGATTTGAACCTCTCCTGAGTGTCCCGTTTTAGATTCCGATGCTTCACTTCAGGTTTACTGTATCCCATGGACCTTCTTATTGACGATGAAACACAGAAATTGCATCCGAATTTAATACAAAAGCACAATGCCGACTTAAGTACAAGAGCTCTGACACTCTTACTTACTATGATTTGAACCCCTCCTGTGAGTCAAGTTTTGGATTCCGATGCTTCACTTCAGGTTTACTGTTTCCTTTGGACCTTATTATGGACGATAAAACACAGATATTGCATCTGAATTTTTTATACAAAAGGCACAATGCCGACTTAAGTACAATAGGACTTACACTCTAACATTCTATGATTTGAACCCCTCCTGTGAGTCAAGTTTTGGATTCCGATGATTCACTTCAGGTTTTCTGTTTCCCTTGGCCCTTCTTATTGACGATGAAACACAGAAATTGCATCCGAATTTAATACAAAATGCACAATGCCGACTTAAGTACAAGAGGACTGACACTCTAACATTCTATGATTTGAACCCCTCCTGTGAGTCCAGTTTTGGATTCCGACGCTTCACTTCATGTTTACTGTATCCCTTGGACCTTCTTATTGACGATGAAACACAGAAATTGCATCCGAATTTAATACAAAAGGCACAATGCCGACTTAAGTACAACAGGACTGACACTCTAACATTCTGTGATATGAACCTCTCCTGTGAGTCCAGTTTTGGATTCCGATGCTTCTCTTCAGGTTTACTGTATCCCTTGGACCTTCCTATTGACGATGGAACACAGATATTGCATCCGAATTTAATACAAGAGCCACAATGCCGACTTAAGTACAAGAGGACAGACACTCTAGCTCTCTATGATTTGAACCTCTTCTGTGAGTCCAGTTTTAGATTCCGATGTTTCACTTCAGGTTTACTGTATCCCTTGGACCTTCTTGTTGACGATGAAACACAGAAATTGCATCTGCATTTTTTATACAAAAGGCACAATGCCGACTTAAGTACAAGAGGACAGACACTCTAACTTTCTATGATTTGAACCTCTTCTGCGAGTCCCGTTTTAGATTCCGATGCTTTACTCCAGGTTTACTGTATCCCTTGGACCTTCTTATTAACGATGAAACACAAAAATTGCATCCGAATTTAATACAAAAGGCACAAGGCTGACTTAAGTACAAGAGGATTGACACTCTATCTTTCTATTATTTGGACCTCTCCTGAGAGTCCACTTTTAGATTCCGATGCTTCACTTCAGGTTTACTGTATCCCTTGGACCTTCTTATTGACGATGAAACACAGACATTGCATCCGAATTTAATACTAAAGGCACAATGCCGACTTAAGTACAAGAGGACTGACACTCTAACTTTCTACGATTTGAACCTCTCCTGTGAGTCCAGTTTTAGATTTTGATGCTTCACTTCAGGTTTACTGTATCGCTTGGACCTTCTTATTGACGATGAAACAAAGAAATTGCATCCGAATTTAATACAAAAGGCACAATGCCGACTTAAGTACAAGAGGACTGACACTCTATCATTCTATGATTTGAACCTCTGCAGTTGGTCCAGTTTTCGATTCCGAGGCTTCACTTCAGGGTCACTGTAACCCTTGGACCTTCTTATTGACGATGAAACACAGAAATTGCATCAGAATTTAATACAAAAGGCACAATGCCGACTTAAGTACATGAGGACTGATACTCTTACTTACTATGATTTGAACCCCTCCTGTGAGTCAAGTTTTGGATTCCGATGCTTCACTTCAGGTTTACTGTTTCCCTTGGACCTTCTTATTGACGATGAAACACAGAAATTGCATCCGAATTTAATACAAAAGGCACAATGCCGACTTAAGTAGAAGAGGACAGACACTCTAACTCTCTATGATTTGAACCTCTCCTGTGGGTCCCGTTCTAGATTCCGATGCTTTACTCCAGGTTTACTGTATCCCTTGGACCTTCTTATTGACTATGAAACACAGAAATTGCATCCGAATTTAATACAAAAGGCACAATGCCGACTTAAGTACATGAGGACAGACACTCTAACTTTCTAAGATTTGTACCTCTCCTGTGAGTCCCGTTTTATATTCCGATGCTTCACTTCAGGTTTACTGTATCCCAGGGACCATCTTATTGACGATGAAACACAGAAATTGCATCCGAATTTAATACAAAAGGCACAATGCCGACTTAAGTACAAGAGGATTGACACTCTACATTTCTATGATTTGAACCTCTCCTGTGAGTCCAGTTTTAGGTTTTGATGCTTCACTTCAGGTTAACTGTATCGCTTGGACCTTCTTATTGACGATGAAACACAGAAATTGCATCCGAATTTAATACAAAAGGCACAATGCCGACTTAAGTACAAGAGGACTGACACTCTACCTTTCTATGATTTGAACCTCTGCAGTGAGTCCAGTTTTAGATTCCGATGCTTCACTTCAGGTTTACTGTAACCCTTGGACCTTCTTATTGACGATGAAACACAGAAATTGCATCCGAATTTAATACAAAAGGCACAATGCCGACTTAAGTACAAGGGGACTGACACTCTAACATTCTATGATTTGAACCCCTCCTGAGAGTCCAGTTTTGGATTCTGAAGCTTCACTTCATGTTTACTGTATCCCTTGGACCTTCTTATTGACGAAGAAACACAGAAATTGCTTCCGAATTTAATACAAAATTCACAATGCCGACTTAAGTACAAGAGGACTGACACTCTAACTTTCTGTGATTTGAACCTCTCCTGTGAGTCCAGTTCTGGATTCCGATGCTTCTCTTCAGCGTTACTGTATCCCTTGGACCTTCTTATTGACGATGGAACACAGAAATTGCATCCGAATTTTATACAAGAGCCAAAATGGTTACATAAGTACATGAGGACTGACACTCTAACTTTGTATGATTTTAACCTAAGCAGTGAGTCCAGTTGTAGATTCCGATGCTTCAATTCAGGTTTACTGTAACCCTTGGACTTTCTCATTCCCGATGAAACACAGAAATTGCAGCCGAATTTAATACAAAAGGCACAATGCCGTCTTAAGTACAAGAGGACTGACACTCTAACTTTCTATGATTTGAACCTCTCCTGTGAGTCCAGTTTCTGATTCCGATGCTTCACTTCAGGTTTATTGTATCCCTTGGAACTTCTTATTGACGATGAAACACAGAAATTGCATCCGAAATTAATACAAAAGGCACAATGCCGACTTAAGTACAAGAGGACTGACACTCTATCTTTCTATTATTTGGACCTCTCCTGAGAGTCCAGATTTAGATTCCGATGCTTCACTTCAGGTTTACTGTATCCTTTAAACCGTCTTATTGATGATGAAACACAGAAATTGCACCCGAATTTAATACAAAAGGCACAATGCCGAGTTAAGTACATGAGGACTGACACTCTAACTTTCTATGATTTCAACCTCTGCAGGGGGTCCAGTTTTCGATTCCGATGCATCACTTCAGGTTTACTGTAACCCTTGGACCTTCTTATTGACGATGAAACACAGATATTGCATCCGCATTGAATACAAAAGGCACAATGCCGACTTAAGTCAAGAGGAGTGACACTCTAACTTTCTATGATTTGAACCCCTCCTGTGAGTCCAGTTTCGGTTTCCGATGCTTCACTTCGGGTTTATTGTATCCCTTGGAACTTCTTATTGACGATGAAACACAGAAATTGCATCCGAATTTAATAGAAAAGGCACAATGCCGACTTAAGTACATGAGGACTGACACTCTAACTTTTTAAGATTTGAACCTCTCCTGTGAGTCCCGTTTTATATTCCGATGCTTCACTTCAGGTTTACTGTAACCCTTGGACCTTCTTATTGACGATGAAACACAGAAATTGCATCCGAATTTAATACAAAAGGCACAATGCCGACTTAAGTACATGAGGACTGACACTCAAAATTTCTATGATTTGAACCCCTCCTGTGAGTCCAGTTTCGGATTCCGATGCTTCACTTCAGGTTTATTGTATCCCTTGGACCTTCTTATTGACGATGAAACACAGAAATTGCATCAGAATTTAATACAAAGGGCGTAATGCCGACTTAAGTACAGGAAGACTGACACTCTAACTTTCTATGATTTGAACCTCTCCTGTGAGTCCAGTTTTAGATTCCGATGCTTCACTTCCGAATTACTGTATCCCTTGGACTTTCTTATTGTCGATGGAACACAAAAATTGCATCCGAATTTAATACAAGAGGCACAATGCCGACTTAAGTACAAGAGGACTGACACTCTAAATTTCTATGATTTGAACCTCTGCACTGAGTCCGGTTTTCGATTCCGATGCTCCACTTCAGGTTTACTGTAACCCTTGGCCCTTCTTATTGGCGATGAAACACAGATATTGCATCCGAATTGAATACAAAAGGCACAATGCCGACTTAAGTACAAGAGGACTGACACTCTAACTTTCTATGATTTGAACTTCTCCTGTGAGTCCACTTTTAGATTCCGATGCTTCACCTCAGGTTTGCTGTATCCCTTGGACCTTCTTATTGACGATGAAACACAGAAATTGCATCTGAATTTATTATACAAAAGGCACAATGTCGACTTAAGTACAAGAGGACAGACACACTAACTTTCTACGATTTGAACCTCTCCTGAGTGTCCCGTTTTAGATTCCGATGCTTTACTCCAGGTTTGCTGTATCCCTTGGACCTTCTTATTGACGATGAAACACAGAAATTGCATCCGAATTTAATACAAAAGGCATAATGCCGACGTAAGTACAAGTGGACTGACACTCTAACTTTCTATTATTTGAACCTCTCCTGTGAGTCCAGTTTTAGATTCCGATGCTTCACTTCAGGTTTACTGTATCCCATGGACCTTCTTATTGACGATGAAACACAGAAATTGCATCCGAATTTAATACAAAAGCACAATGCCGACTTAAGTACAAGAGCTCTGACACTCTTACTTACTATGATTTGAACCCCTCCTGTGAGTCAAGTTTTGGATTCCGATGCTTCACTTCAGGTTTACTGTTTCCTTTGGACCTTATAATGGACGATAAAACACAGATATTGCATCTGAATTTCTTATACAAAAGGCACAATGCCGACTAAAGTACAATAGGACTTACACTCTAACATTCTATGATTTGAACCCCTCCTGTGAGTCAAGTTTTGGATTCCGATGATTCACTTCAGGTTTTCTGTTTCCCTTGGCCCTTCTTATTGACGATGAAACACAGAAATTGCATCCGAATTTAATACAAAATGCACAATGCCGACTTAAGTACAAGAGGACTGACACTCTAACATTCTATGATTTGAACCCCTCCTGTGACTCCAGTTTTGGATTCCGACGCTTCACTTCATGTTTACTGTATCCCTTGGACCTTCTTATTGACGATGAAACACAGAAATTGCATCCGAATTTAATACAAAAGGCACAATGCCGACTTAAGTACAACAGGACTGACACTCTAACATTCTGTGATATGAACCTCTCCTGTGAGTCCAGTTTTGGATTCCGATGCTTCTCTTCAGGTTTACTGTATCCCTTGGACCTTCCTATTGACGATGGAACACAGATATTGCATCCGAGTTTAATACAAGAGCCACAATGCCGACTTAAGTACAAGAGGACAGACACTCTAGCTCTCTATGATTTGAACCTCTTCTGTGAGTCCAGTTTTAGATTCCGATGTTTCACTTCAGGTTTACTGTATCCCTTGGACCTTCTTGTTGACGATGAAACACAGAAATTGCATCTGCATTTTTTATACAAAAGGCACAATGCCGACTTAAGTACAAGAAGACAGACACTCTAACTTTCTATGATTTGAACCTCTTCTGCGAGTCCCGTTTTAGATTCCGATGCTTTACTCCAGGTTTACTGTATCCCTTGGACCTTCTTATTGACGATGAAACACAAAAATTGCATCCGAATTTAATACAAAAGGCACAAGGCTGACTTAAGTACAAGAGGATTGACACTCTATCTTTCTATTATTTGGACCTCTCCTGAGAGTCCACTTTTAGATTCCGATGCTTCACTTCAGGTTTACTGTATCCCTTGGACCTTCCTATTGACGATGAAACACAGACATTGCATCCGAATTTAATACAAAAGGCACAATGCCGACTTAAGTACAAGAGGACTGACACTCTAACTTTCTACGATTTGAACCTCTCCTGTGAGTCCAGTTTTAGATTTTGATGCTTCACTTCAGGTTTACTGTATCGCTTGGACCTTCTTATTGACGATGAAACAAAGAAATTGCATCCGAATTTAATACAAAAGGCACAATGCCGACTTAAGTACAAGAGGACTGACACTCTAACATTCTATGATTTGAACCTCTGCAGTGGGTCCAGTTTTCGATTCCGAGGCTTCACTTCAGCGTTACTGTAACCCTTGGACCTTCTTATTGACGATGAAACACAGAAATTGCATCAGAATTTAATACAAAAGGCACAATGCCGACTTAAGTACATGAGGACTGATACTCTTACTTACTATGATTTGAACCCCTCCTGTGAGTCAAGTTTTGGATTCCGATGCTTCACTTCAGGTTTACTGTTTCCCTTGGACCTTCTTATTGACGATGAAACACAGAAATTGCATCCGAATTTAATACAAAAGGCACAATGCCGACTTAAGTAGAAGAGGACAGACACTCTAACTCTCTATGATTTGAACCTCTCCTGTGGGTCCCGTTCTAGATTCCGATGCTTTACTCCAGGTTTACTGTATCCCTTGGACCTTCTTATTGACTATGAAACACAGAAATTGCATCCGAATTTAATACAAAAGGCACAATGCCGACTTAAGTACATGAGGACAGACACTCAAACTTTCTAAGATTTGTACCTCTCCTGTGAGTCCCGTTTTATATTCCGATGCTTCACTTCAGGTTTACTGTATCCCAGGGACCATCTTATTGACGATGAAACACAGAAATTGCATCCGAATTTAATACAAAAGGCACAATGCCGACTTAAGTACAAGAGGACTGACACTCTAAATTTCTATGATTTGAACCTCTCCTGTGAGTCCAGTTTTAGGTTTTGATGCGTCACTTCAGGTTAACTGTATCGCTTGGACCTTCTTATTGACGATGAAACACAGAAATTGCATCCGAATTTAATACAAAAGGCACAATGCCGACTTAAGTACAAGAGGACTGACACTCTACCTTTCTATGATTTGAACCTCTGCAGTGAGTCCAGTTTTAGATTCCGATGCTTCACTTCAGGTTTACTGTAACCCTTGGACCTTCTTATTGACGATGAAACACAGAAATTGCATCCGAATTTAATACAAAAGGCACAATGCCGACTTAAGTACAAGGGGACTGACACTCTAACATTCTATGATTTGAACCCCTCCTGAGAGTCCAGTTTTGGATTCTGACGCTTCTCTTCATGTTTACTGTATCCCTTGGACCTTCTTATTGACGAAGAAACACAGAAATTGCTTCCGAATTTAATACAAAATTCACAATGCCGACTTAAGTACAAGAGGACTGACACTCTAACTTTCTGTGATTTGAACCTCTCCTGTGAGTCCAGTTCTGGATTCCGATGCTTCTCTTCAGCGTTACTGTATCCCTTGGACCTTCTTATTGACGATGGAACACAGAAATTGCATCCGAATTTTATACAAGAGCCAAAATGCTTACATAAGTACATGTGGACTGACACTCTAACTTTCTATGATTCTAACCTAAGCAGTGAGTCCAGTTGTAGATTCCGATGCTTCAATTCAGGTTTACTGTAACCCTTGGACTTTCTCATTCCCGATGAAACACAGAAATTGCAGCCGAATTTAATACAAAAGGCACAATGCCGTCTTAAGTACAAGAGGACTGACACTCTAACTTTCTATGATTTGAACCTCTCCTGTGAGTCCAGTTTCTGATTCTGATGCTTCACTTCAGGTTTATTGTATCCCTTGGAACTTCTTATTGACGATGAAACACAGAAATTGCATCCGAATTTAATACAAAAGGCACAATGCCGACTTAAGTACAAGAGGACTGACACTCTATCTTTCTATTATTTGGACCTCTCCTGAGAGTCCAGTTTTAGATTCCGATGCTTCACTTCAGGTTTACTGTATCCTTTGGACCGTCTTATTGATGATGAAACACAGAAATTGCACCCGAATTTAATACAAAAGGCACAATGCCGAGTTAAGTACATGAGGACTGACACTCTAACTTTCTATGATTTCAACCTCTGCAGGGGGTCCAGTTTTCGATTCCGATGCATCACTTCAGGTTTACTGTAACCCTTGGACCTTCATATTGACGATGAAACACAGATATTGCATCCGCATTGAATACAAAAGGCACAATGCCGACTTAAAACAAGAGGAGTGACACTCTAACTTTCTATGATTTGAACCCCTCCTGTGAGTCCAGTTTCGGTTTCCGATGCTTCACTTCAGGTTTATTGTATCCCTTGGAACTTCTTATTGACGATGAAACACAGAAATTGCATCCGAATTTAATACAATAGGCACAATGCCGACTTAAGTACAAGAGGACTGACACTCTAACTTTCTATTATTTGAACCTCTCCTGTGAGTCCACTTTTAGATTCCGATGCTTCACCTCAGGTTTGCTGTATCCCTTGGAACTTCTTATTGACGATGAAACACAGAAATTGCATCCGAATTTAATACAAAAGGCACAATGCCGACTTAAGTACAAGAGGACTGACACTCTATCTTTCTATTATTTGGACCTCTCCTGAGAGTCCAGTTTTAGATTCCGATGCTTCACTTCAGGTTTACTGTATCCCTTGGACCTTCTTATTGACGATGAAACACAGAAATTGCATCCGAATTTAATACAAATGGCACAATGCCGACTTAAGTACAAGAGGACTGACACTCTAACTTTCTATGATTTGAACCTCTCCTGTGAGTCCAGTTTTAGATTTTGATGCTTCACTTCAGGTTTACTGTATCGCTTGGACCTTCTTATTGACGATGAAACAAAGAAATTGCATCCGAATTTAATACAAAAGGCACAATGCCGACTTAAGTACAAGAGGACTGACACACTAAATTTCTATGATTTGAACCTCTGCACTGAGTCCGGTTTTCGATTCCGATGCTTCACTTCAGGTTTACTGTAACCCTTGGACCTTCTTATTGGCGATGAAACACAGATATTGCATCCGAATTGAATACAAAAGGCACAATGCCGACTTAAGTACAAGAGGACTGACACTCTAACTTTCTATGATTTGAACTTCTCCTGTGAGTCCACTTTTAGATTCCGATGCTTCACCTCAGGTTTGCTGTATCCCTTGGACCTTCTTATTGACGATGAAACGCAGAAATTGCATCTGAATTTTTTAAACAAAAGGCACAATGTCGACTTAAGTACAAGAGGACTGACACACTAACTTTCTACGATTTGAACCTCTCCTGAGTGTCCCGTTTTAGATTCCGATGCTTTACTCCTGGTTTGCTGTATCCCTTGGACCTTCTTATTGACGATGAAACACAGAAATTGCATCCGAATTTAATACAAAAGGCATAATGCCGACGTAAGTACAAGAGGACTGACACTCTAACTTTCTATTATTTGAACCTCTCCTGTGAGTCCAGTTTTAGATTCCGATGCTTCACTTCAGGTTTACTGTATCCCATGGACCTTCTTATTGACGATGAAACACAGAAATTGCATCCGAATTTAATACAAAAGCACAATGCCGACTTAAGTACAAGAGCTCTGACACTCTTACTTACTATGATTTGAACCCCTCCTGTGAGTCAAGTTCTGGATTCCGATGCTTCACTTCAGGTTTACTGTTTCCTTTGGACCTTATTATGGACGATAAAACACAGATATTGCATCTGAATTTTTTATACAAAAGGCACAATGCCGACTTAAGTACAATAGGACTTACACTCTAATATTCTATGATTGAAACCCCTCCTGTGAGTCAAGTTTTGGATTCCGATGATTCACTTCAGGTTTACTGTAACCCTTGGACCTTCTTATTTGCGATGAAACACAGAAATTACATCCGAATTTAATTCAAAAGGCACAATGCCGACGTAAGTACAAGGGAACTGACACTCTAACATTCTATGATTTGAACCCCTCCTGTGAGTCCAGTTTTGGATTCCGACGCTTCACTTCATGTTTACTGTATCCCTTGGACCTTCTTATTGACGATGAAACACAGAAATTGCATCCGAATTTAATACAAAAGGCACAATGCCGACTTACGTACAAGAGGACTGACACTCTAAATTTCTATGATTTGAACCTCTCCTGTGAGTCCAGTTTTAGGTTTTGATGCTTCACTTCAGGTTAACTGTATCGCTTGGACCTCCTTATTGACGATGAAACACAGAAATTGCATCCGAATTTAATACAAAAGGCACTATGCCGACTTAAGTACAAGAGGACTGACACACTACCTTTCTATGATTTGAACCTCTGCAGTGAGTCCAGTTTTAGATTCCGATGCTTCACTTCAGGTTTACTGTAACCTTTGGACCTTCTTATTGACGATGAAACACAGAAATTGCATCCGAATTTAATACAAAAGGCACAATGCCGACTTAAGTACAAGGGGACTGACACTCTAACATTCTATGATTTGAACCCCTCCTGAGAGTCCAGTTTTGGATTCTGACGCTTCACTTCATGTTTACTGTATCCCTTGGACCTTCTTATTGACGAAGAAACACAGAAATTGCTTCCGAATTTAATACAAAATTCACAATGCCGACTTAAGTACAAGAGGACTGACACTCTAACTTTCTGTGATTTGAACCTCTCCTGTGAGTCCAGTTTTGGATTCCGATGCTTCTCTTCAGGTTTACTGTATCCCTTGGACCTTCTTATTGACGATGGAACACAGAAATTGCATCCGAATTTAAATGCCAAAATGCTTACATAAGTACATGAGGACTGACACTCTAACTTTCTATGATTTTAACCTAAGCAGTGAGTCCAGTTGTAGATTCCGATGCTTCAGTTCAGGTTTACTGTAACCCTTGGACTTTCTCATTCCTGATGAAACACAGAAATTGCAGCCGAATTTAATACAAAAGGCACAATGCCGACTTAAGTACAAGAGGACTGACACTCTATCTTTCTATTATTTGGACCTCTCCTGAGAGTCCAGTTTTAGATTCCGATGCTTCACTTCAGGTTTACTGTATCCCTTGGACCGTCTTATTGACGATGAAACACAGAAATTGCACCCGAATTTAATACAAAAGGCACAATGCCGAGTTAAGTACATGAGGACTGACACTCTAAATTTCTATGATTTCAACCTCTGCAGGGGGTCCAGCTTTCGATTCCGATGCATCACTTCAGGTTTACTGTAACCCTTGGACCTTCTTATTGACGATGAAACACAGATATTGCATCCGCATTGAATACAAAAGGCACAATGCCGACTTAAGTCAAGAGGAGTGACACTCTAACTTTCTATGATTTGAACCCCTCCTGTGAGTCCAGTTTCGGTTTCCGATGCTTCACTTCGGGTTTATTGTATCCCTTGGAACTTCTTATTGACGATGAAACACAGAAATTGCATCCGAATTTAATACAAAAGGCACAATGCCGACTTAAGTACAAGAGGACTGACACTCTAACTTTCTATTATTTGAACCTCTCCTGTGAGTACACTTTTAGATTCCGATGCTTCACCTCAGGTTTGCTGTATCGCTTGGAACTTCTTATTGACGATGAAACACAGAAATTGCATCCGAATTTAATACAAAAGGCACAATGCCGACTTAAGTACAAGAGGATTGACACTCAAAATTTCTATGATTTGAACCCCTCCTGTGAGTCCAGTTTCGGATTCCGATGCTTCACTTCAGGTTTATTGTATCCCTTGGACCTTCTTATTGACGATGAAACACAGAAATTGCATCAGAATTTAACACAAAGGGCGTAATGCCGACTTAAGTACAAGAGGACTGACACTCTAACTTTCTATGATTTAAACCTCTCCTGTGAGTCCAGTTTTAGATTCCGATGCTTCACTTCAGAATTACTGTATCCCTTGGACCTTCTTATTGACGATGGAACACAAAAATTGCATCCGAATTTAATACACGAGGCACAATGCCGTCTTAAGTACAAGAGGATTGACACTCAAAATTTCTATGATTTGAACCCCTCCTGTGAGTCCAGTTTCGGATTCCGATGCTTCACTTCAGGTTTATTGTATCCCTTGGACCTTCTTATTGACGATGAAACACAGAAATTGCATCAGAATTTAATACAAAGGGCGTAATGCCGACTTAAGTACAAGAGGACTGACACTCTAACTTTCTATGATTTGAACCTCTCCTGTGAGTCCAGTTTTAGATTCCGATGCTTCACTTCAGAATTACTGTATCCCTTGGACCTTCGTATTGACGATGGAACACAAAAATTGCATCCGAATTTAATACAAGAGGCACAATGCCGACTTAAGTACAGCAGGACTGACCCTCTAACTTTCTATGATTTGAACCTCTGCACTGAGTCCGGTTTTACATTATGATGCGTCACTTCTGGTTCACTGTAACATTTGGACTTTCTTATTGACGATGAAACAAAGAAATTGCATCCGAATTTAATACAAAAGGCACAATGCCGACTTAAGTACAAGAGGACTGACACTCTATCTTTCTATTATTTGGACCTCTCCTGAGAGTTTAGTTTTAGATTCCGATGCTTCACTTCAGGTTTACTGTATCCCTTGGACCTTCTTATTGACGATGTAACACAGAAATTGCATCCGAATTTAATACAAAAGGCACAATGCCGACTTAAGTACAAGAGGACTGACACTCTAACTTTCTATGATTTGAACCTCTCCTGTGAGCCCCTTTTTAGATTTTGATGCTTCTCTTCAGGTTCACTGTATCGCTTGGACCTTCTTATTGACGATGAAACAAAGAAATTGCATCCGAATTTAATACAAAAGGCACAATGCCGACTTAAGTACAAGAGGATTGACACTCTACCTTGATATGATTTGAACCTCTGCAGTGAGTCCAGTTTTAGTTCCGATGCTTCACTTCAGGTTTACTGTAACCCTTGAACCTTCTTATTGACGATGAAACACAGAAATTGCATCCGAATTTAATACAAAAGGCACAATGCCGACTTAAGTACAAGGTGACTGACACTCTAACATTCTATGATTTGAACCCTTCCTGGGAGTCCAGTTTTGGATTCCGATACATCTCTTCAGGTTTACTGTATCCCTTGGACCTTCTTATTGACGATGGAACACAGAAATTGCATCCGAATTTAATACAAGTGCCAAAATGCTTACATAAGTACAAGAGGACTGACACTCTAACTTTCTATGATTTTAACCTCAGCAGTGAGTCCAGTTGTAGATTCCGCTGCTTGAATTCAGGTTTACTGTAACCCTTGGACATTCTCATTCCCGATGAAACACAGAAATTGCAGCCGAATTTAATACAAAAGGCACAATGCCGACTTAAGTACAAGAGGACTGACACTCTAACTTTCTATGATTTGAACCTCTCCTGTGAGTCCAGTTTCTCATTCCGATGCTTCACCTCAGGTTTGCTGTATCCCTTGGACCTTCTTATTGACGATGAAACACAGAAATTGCATCTGCATTTTTTATACAAAAGGCACAATGCCGACTTAAGTACAAGAGGACAGACACTCTAACCTTCTATGATTTGAACCTCTCCTGCGAGTCATGTTTTAGATTCCGATGCTTTACTCCTGGTTTACTGTATCCCTTGGACCTTCTTATTGACGATGAAACACAGAAATTGCATCCGAATTTAATACAAAAGGCACAAAGCCGACTTAAGTACAAGGGGACTGACACTCTATATTTCCATTATTTGGATCTCTCCTGAGAGTCCAGTTTTAGATTCCGATGCTTCACTTCAGGTTTACTGTATCCCTTGGACCGTCTTTTTGACGATGAAACTCAGAAATTGCACCCGAATTTAATACAAAAGGCACAATGCCGAGTTAAGTACAAGAGGACTGACACTCTAACTTTCTATGATTTCAACCTCTGCAGGGGGTCCAGTTTTCGATTCCGATGCTTCACTTCAGGTTTACTGTAACCCTTGGACCTTCTTATTGACGATGAAACACAGATATTGTATCTGAATTGAATACAAAAGGCACAATGCCGACTTAAGTACAAGAGGAGTGACACTCTAATTTTCTATGATTTGAACCCCTCCTTGAGTCCAGCTTCGGATTCCAATGCTTCACTTCAGGTTTATTGTATCCCTTGGAACTTCTTATTGACGATGAAACACAGAAATTGCATCCGAATTTAATAGAAAAGGCACAATGCTGACTTAAGTACAAGAGGACTGACACTCTAATTTTCTATGATTTGAACCTCTCCTGTGAGTCCAGTTTTTGATTCCGATGCTTCACTTCAGGTTTACTGTATCCCTTGGACCTTCTTATTGACGATGGAACACAGAAATTGCATCCGAATTTAATAAAAGAGGCACAATGCCGACTTAAGTACAAAAGGACTGACACTCTAACTTTCTATGATTTGAACCTCTGCACTGAGTCCGGTTTTACATTACGATGCGTCACTTCTGGTTCACTGTAACACTTGGACCTTCTTATTGACGATGAAACACAGAAATTGCATCCGAATTTAATACAAATGCACAATGAGGACTTACGTACAAGGGGACTAACATTCTAACTCTCTATGATTTGAACCTCTTCTGTGAGCCCAGTTTTAGATTCTGATACCTCACTTCAGGTTTACTGTATCCCTTGGACCTTCTTGTTGACGATGAAACACAGAAAGTGCATCAGAATTTAATACAAAATGCACAATGCCGACTTAAGTACAAGAGGACTGACACTCTAACTTTCTATTATTTGAACCTCTCCTGTGAGTCCACTTTTAGATTCCGATGCTTCACCTCAGGTTTGCTGCATCCCTTGGACCTTCTTATTGACGATGAAACACAGAAATTGCATCCGAAATTAATACAAAAGGCACAATGCCGACTTAAGTACAAGAGGACTGACACTCTATCTTTCTATTATTTGGACCTCTCCTGAGAGTCCAGTTTTAGATTCCGATGCTTCACTTCAGGTTTACTGTATCCCTTGGACCTTCTTATTGACGAAGAAACACAGAAATTGCATCCGAATTTAATACAAAAGGTACAATGCCGACTTAAGTACAAGAGGACTGACACTCTAACTTTCTATGATCTGAACCTCTCCTGTGAGTCCAGTTTTAGATTTTGATGCTTCACTTCAGGTTTACTGTATCGCTTGGACCTTCTTATTGACGATGAAACAAAGAAATTGCATCCGAATTTAATACAAAAGGCACAATGCCGACTTAAGTACAAGAGGACTGACACTCTAACTTTCTATGATTTGAACCTCTGCAGTGGGTCCAGTTTTCGATTCCGATGCTTCACTTCAGGTTTACTGTAACCCTTGGACCTTCTTATTGACGATGAAACACAGAAATTGCATCCGAATTTAATACAAAAGGCACAATGCCGACTTAAGTACAAGAGGACTGACACTCAAAATTTCTATGATTTGAACCAGTCCTGTGAGTCCAGTTTTGGATTCCGATGCTTCACTTCAGGTTTATTGTATCCCTTGGACCTTCTTATTGGCGATGAAACACAGAAATTGCATCCGAATTTAATACAAAGGGCACAATGCCGACTTAAGTACAAGAGGACTGACACTCTAACTTTCTATGATTTGAGCCTCTCCTGTGAGTCCAGTTTTAGATTCTGATGCTTCAATTCAGAATTACTGTATCCCTTGGACCTTCTTATTGACGATGGAACACAGAAATTGCATCCGAATTTAATACAAAAGGCACAATGCCGACTTAAGTACAGGAGGACTGACACTCTAACATTCTATGATTTGAACCCCTCCTGAGAGACCAGTTTTGGATTCCGACGCTTCACTTCATGTTTACTGTATCCCTTGGACCTTCTTATTGACGATGAAACACAGAAATTGCTTCCGAATTTAATACAAAAATCACAATGCCGACTTAAGTACAAGAGGACTGACACTCTACCTTTCTGTGATTTGAACCTCTCCTGTGAGTCCAGTTTTGGATTCCGATACTTCTCTTCAGGTTTACTGTATCCCTTGGACCTTCTTATTTACGATGGAACACAGAAATTGCATCCGAATTTAATACAAGAGCCAAAACGCTTACTTAAGTACAAGAGGACTGACACTCTGACTTTCTATGATTTTAACCTCAGCAGTGAGTCCAGTTGTAGATTCCGATGCTTCAATTCAGGTTTACTGTAACCCTTGGACTTTCTCATTCCCGATGAAACACTGAAATTGCAGCCGAATTTAATACAAAAGGCACAATGCCGACTTAAGTACAAGAGGACTGACACTCTAACTTTCTATGATTTGAACCTCTCCTGTGAGTCTAGTTTCTGATTCCGATGCTTCACCTCAGGTTTGCTGTATCCCTTGGACCTACTTATTGACGATGAAACACAGAAATTGCATCTGCATTTTTTATACAAAAGGCACAATGCCGACTTAAGTACAAGAGGACAGACACTCTATATTTCCATTATTTGGACCTCTCCTGAGAGTCCAGTTTTAGATTCCGATGCTTCACTTCAGGTTTACTGTAACCCTTGGGCCTTCTTATTGACGATGAAACACAGAAATTGCATCCGAATTTAATACAAAAGGCACAATGCCGACTTAAGTACAAGAGGACTGACACTCTATATTTCCATTTTTTGGACCTCTCCTGAGAGTCCAGTTTTAGATTCCGATGCTTCACTTCAGGTTTACTGTATCCCTTGGACCGTCTTATTGACGATGAAACACAGAAATTGCACCCGAATTTAATACAAAAGGCACAATGCCGAGTTAAGTACAAGAGGACTGACACTCTAACTTTCTATGATTTCAACCTCTGCAGGGGGTCCAGTTTTCGATTCCGATGCTTCACTTCAGGTTTACTGTAACCCTTGGACCTTCTTATTGACGATGAAACACAGATATTGCATCCGAATTGAATACAAAAGGCACAATGCCGACTTAAGTACAAGAGGAGTGACACTCTAACTTTCTATGATTTGAACCCCTCCTGTGAGTCCAGCTTCGGATTCCGATGCTTCACTTCAGGTTTATTGTATCCCTTGGAACTTCTTATTGACGATGAAACACAGAAATTGCATCCGAATTTAATAGAAAAGGCACAATGCTGACATAAGTACAAGAGGACTGACACTCTAATTTTCTATGATTTGAACCTCTCCTGTGAGTCCAGTTTTTGATTCCGATGCTTCACTTCAGGTTTACTGTATCCCTTGGACATTCTTGTTGACGATGAAACACAGAAATTGCATCCGAATTTAATACAAAAGGCACAATGCCGACTTAAGTACAAGAGGACTGACACTCTAACTTTCTATGATTTGAACCTCTCCTGTGAGTCCAGTTTTAGATTTTGATGCTCCACTTCAGGTTTACTGTATCGCTTGGACCTTCTTATTGACGATGAAACAAAGAAATTGCATCCGAATTTAATACAAAAGGCACAATGCCGACTTAAGTACAAGAGGACTGACACTCTAACTTTCTATGATTTGAACCTCTGCAGTGGGTCCAGTTTTCGATTCCGATGCTTCACTTCAGGTTTACTGTAACCCTTGGACCTTCTTATTGACGATAAGACACAGAAATTGCATCCGAATTTAATACAAAAGGCACAATGCCGACTTAAGTACAGGGGGACTGACACTCTAACATTCTATGAATTGAACCCCTCCTGAGAGTCCAGTTTTGGATTCCGACGCTTCACTTCATGTTTACTGTATCCCTTGGACCTTTTTATTGACGATGAAACACAGAAATGGCTTCCGTTTTGAATACAAAAGGCACAAAGCCGACTTAAGTACAAGAGGACTGACACTCTAACTTTCTGTGATTTGAACCTCTCCTGTGAGTCCAGTTTTGGATTCCGATGCTTCACTTCAGGTTTACTGTATCCCTTGGACCATCTTATTGACGATGGAACACAGAAATTGCATCTGAATTTAATACAAGAGCCAAAATGCTAACTTAAGTACAAGAGGACTGACACTCTAACTTTCTATGATTTTAACCTCTGCTGTGAGTCCAGTTATAGATTCCGATGCTTCAATTCAGGTTTACTGTAACCCTTGGACTTTCTCATTCCCGATGAAACACAGAAATTGCAGCCGAATTTAATACAAAAGGCACAATGCCTACTTAAGTACAAGAGGACTGACACTCTAACTTTCTATGATTTGAAGCTCTCCTGTGAGTCCAGTTTCTGATTCCGATGCTTCACCTCAGGTTTGCTGTATCCCTTGGACCTTCTTATTGACGATGAAACACAGAAATTGCATCTGCATTATTTATACAAAAGGCACAATGCCGACTTAAGTACAAGAGGACAGACACTCTAACCTTCTATGATTTGAACCTCTCCTGCGAGTCCTGTTTTAGATTCTGATGCTTTACTCCAGGTTTACTGTATCCCTTGGACCTTCTTATTGACGATGAAACACAGAAATTGCATCCGAATTTAATACAAAAGGCACAATGCCGACTTAAGTACAAGAGGACTGCCACTCTATCTTTCTATTATTTGGACCTCTCCTGAGAGTCCAGTTTTAGATTCCGCTGCTTCACTTCAGGTTTACTGTATCCCTTGGACCGTCTTATTGACGATGAAACACAGAAATTGCACCCGAATTTAATACAAAAGGCACAATGCCGAGTTAAGTACAAGAGGACTGACACTCTAACTTTCTATGATTTCAACCTCTGCAGGGGGTCCAGTTTCGATTCCGATGCTTCACTTCAGGTTTACTGTAACCCTTGGACCTTCTTATTGACGATGAAACACAGAAATTGCATCCGAATTTAATAGAAAAGGCACAATGCCGACTTAAGTACAAGAGGGCTGACACTCTAATTTTCTATGTTTTGAACCTCTCCTGTGAGTCCAGTTTTTGATTCCGATGCTTCACTTCAGGTTTACTGTATCCCTTGGACCTTCTTATTGATGATGGAACACAGAAATTGCATCCGAATTTAATACTAGGGGCACAATTCCGACTTAAGTACAAAAGGACTGACACTCTAACTCTCTATCATTTGAACCTCTTCTGTGATTCCAGTTTTAGATTCCGATACCTCACTTCAGGTTTACTGTATTCCTTGGAGCTTCTTATTGACGATGAAACACAGAAATTGCATCCGAATTTCATACAAAATGCACAATGCCGACTTAAGTACAAGAGGACTGACACTCTAACTCTGTAAGATTTGTACCTCTCCTGTGTGTCCAGTTTTAGATTCCGATGCTTCACTTCAGATTTACTGTATCCCTTGGACCTTCTTATTGACGATGAAACACAGAAATTGCATCTGAATTTAATACAAAGGGCACAATGCCGACTTAAGGACAAGAGGACTGACACTCTAACTTTCTATGATTTGAACCTCTCCTGTGAGTCCACTTTTAGATTCCGATGCTTCACCTCAGGTTTGCTGTATCCCTTGGACCTTCTTATTGACGATGAAACACAGAAATTGCATCCGAATTTAATACAAAAGGCACAATGCCGACTTAAGTACAAGAGGACTGACACTCTAAATTTCTATGATTTGAACCCCTCCTGTGAGTCCAGTTGCGGATTCCGATGCTTCACTTCAGGTTTATTGTATCCCTTGGACCTTCTTATTGACGATGAAACACAGAAATTGCATCCGAATTTAATACAAAGGGCACAATGCCGACTTAAGTACAAGAGGACTGACACTCTAACTTTCTATGATTTGAACCCCTCCTGTGAGTCCACTTTTAGATTCCGATGCTTCACTTCAGGTTTACTGTATCCCTTGGACCTTCTTATTGACGATGGAACACAGAAATTGCATCCGAATATAATACAAGAGGCACAATGCCGACTTAAGTACAAGAGGACTGACACTCTAAATTTCTATGATTTGAACCCCTCCTGTGAGTCCAGTTTCGGATTCCGATGCTTCACTTCAGGATTATTGTATCCCTTGGAACTTCTTATTGACGATGAAACACAGAAATTGCATTCGAATTTAATAGAAAAGGCACAATGCCGACTTAAGTACAAGAGGGCTGACACTGTAATTTTCTATGTTTTGAACCTCTCCTGTGAGTCCAGTTTTTGATTCCGATGCTTCACTTCAGGTTTACTGTATCCCTTGGACCTTCTTATTGATGATGGAACACAGAAATTGCATCCGAATTTAATACAAGGGGCACAATGCCGACTTAAGTACAAAAGGACTGACACTCTAACTCTCTATGATTTGAACCTCTTCTGTGATTCCAGTTTTAGATTCCGATACCTCACTTCAGGTTTACTGTATTCCTTGGATCTTCTTATTGACGATGAAACACAGAAATTACATCCGAATTTCATACAAAATGCACAATGCCGACTTAAGTACAAGAGGACTGACACTCTAACTCTTTAAGATTTGTACCTCTCCTGTGTGTCCAGTTTTAGATTCCGATGCTTCACTTCAGATTTACTGTATCCCTTGGACCTTCTTATTGACGATGAAACACAGAAATTGCATCTGAATTTAATACAAAGGGCACAATGCCGACTTAAGTACAAGAGGACTGACACTCTAACTTTCTATGATTTGAACCTCTCCTGTGAGTCCACTTTTAGATTCCGATGCTTCACCTCAGGTTTGCTGTATCCCTTGGACCTTCTTATTGACGATGAAACACAGAAATTGCATCCGAATTTAATACAAAAGGCACAATGCCGACTTAAGTACAAGAGGACTGACACTCTATCTATCTATTATTTGGACCTCTCCTGAGAGTCCAGTTTTAGATTCCGATGCTTCACTTCAGGTTTATTGTATCCCTTGGACCTTCTTATTGACGATGAAACACAGAAATTGCATCCGAATTTAATACAAAAGGCACAATGCCGACTTAAGTACAAGAGGACTGACACTCTAACTTTCTATGATTTGAACCTCTCCTGTGAGTCCAGTTTTAGATTTTGATGCTTCACTTCAGGTTCACTGAATCGCTTGGACCTTCTTATTGACGATGAAACAAAGAAATTGCATCCGAATTTAATACAAAAGGCACAATGCCGACTTAAGTACAAGAGGACTGACACTCTAACTTTCTATGATTTGAACCTCTGCAGTGGGTCCAGTTTTCGATTCCGATGCTTCACTTCAGGTTTACTGTAACCCTTGGACCTTCTTATTGACGATGAAACACAAAAATTGCATCCGAATTTAATACAAAAGGCACAATGCCGACTTAAGTACAAGAGGACTGACACTCTAAATTTCTATGATTTGAACCCCTCCTGTGAGTCCAGTTGCGGATTCCGATGCTTCACTTCAGGTTTACTGTATCCCTTGGACCTTCTTATTGACGATGGAACACAGAAATTGCATCTGAATTTAATACAAGAGCCAAAATGCTAACTTAAGTACAAGAGGACTGACACTCTAACTTTCTATGATTTTAACCTCTGCTGTGAGTCCAGTTATAGATTCCGATGCTTCAATTCAGGTTTACTGTAACCCTTGGACTTTCTCATTCCCGATGAAACACAGAAATTGCAGCCGAATTTAATACAAAAGGCACAATGCCTACTTAAGTACAAGAGGACTGACACTCTAACTTTCTATGATTTGAAGCTCTCCTGTGAGTCCAGTTTCTGATTCCGATGCTTCACCTCAGGTTTGCTGTATCCCTTGGACCTTCTTATTGACGATGAAACACAGAAATTGCATCTGCATTATTTATACAAAAGGCACAATGCCGACTTAAGTACAAGAGGACAGACACTCTAACCTTCTATGATTTGAACCTCTCCTGCGAGTCCTGTTTTAGATTCTGATGCTTTACTCCAGGTTTACTGTATCCCTTGGACCTTCTTATTGACGATGAAACACAGAAATTGCATCCGAATTTAATACAAAAGGCACAATGCCGACTTAAGTACAAGAGGACTGCCACTCTATCTTTCTATTATTTGGACCTCTCCTGAGAGTCCAGTTTTAGATTCCGCTGCTTCACTTCAGGTTTACTGTATCCCTTGGACCGTCTTATTGACGATGAAACACAGAAATTGCACCCGAATTTAATACAAAAGGCACAATGCCGAGTTAAGTACAAGAGGACTGACACTCTAACTTTCTATGATTTCAACCTCTGCAGGGGGTCCAGTTTCGATTCCGATGCTTCACTTCAGGTTTACTGTAACCCTTGGACCTTCTTATTGACGATGAAACACAGAAATTGCATCCGAATTTAATAGAAAAGGCACAATGCCGACTTAAGTACAAGAGGGCTGACACTCTAATTTTCTATGTTTTGAACCTCTCCTGTGAGTCCAGTTTTTGATTCCGATGCTTCACTTCAGGTTTACTGTATCCCTTGGACCTTCTTATTGATGATGGAACACAGAAATTGCATCCGAATTTAATACTAGGGGCACAATGCCGACTTAAGTACAAAAGGACTGACACTCTAACTCTCTATCATTTGAACCTCTTCTGTGATTCCAGTTTTAGATTCCGATACCTCACTTCAGGTTTACTGTATTCCTTGGAGCTTCTTATTGACGATGAAACACAGAAATTGCATCTGAATTTAATACACGAGCCAAAATGCTAACTTAAGTACAAGAGGACTGACACTCTAACTTTCTATGATTTTAACCTCTGCTGTGAGTCCAGTTATAGATTCCGATGCTTCAATTCAGGTTTACTGTAACCCTTGGACTTTCTCATTCCCGATGAAACACAGAAATTGCAGCCGAATTTAATACAAAAGGCACAATGCCTACTTAAGTACAAGAGGACTGACACTCTAACTTTCTATGATTTGAAGCTCTCCTGTGAGTCCAGTTTCTGATTCCGATGCTTCACCTCAGGTTTGCTGTATCCCTTGGACCTTCTTATTGACGATGAAACACAGAAATTGCATCTGCATTATTTATACAAAAGGCACAATGCCGACTTAAGTACAAGAGGACAGACACTCTAACCTTCTATGATTTGAACCTCTCCTGCGAGTCCTGTTTTAGATTCTGATGCTTTACTCCAGGTTTACTGTATCCCTTGGACCTTCTTATTGACGATGAAACACAGAAATTGCATCCGAATTTAATACAAAAGGCACAATGCCGACTTAAGTACAAGAGGACTGCCACTCTATCTTTCTATTATTTGGACCTCTCCTGAGAGTCCAGTTTTAGATTCCGCTGCTTCACTTCAGGTTTACTGTATCCCTTGGACCGTCTTATTGACGATGAAACACAGAAATTGCACCCGAATTTAATACAAAAGGCACAATGCCGAGTTAAGTACAAGAGGACTGACACTCTAACTTTCTATGATTTCAACCTCTGCAGGGGGTCCAGTTTCGATTCCGATGCTTCACTTCAGGTTTACTGTAACCCTTGGACCTTCTTATTGACGATGAAACACAGAAATTGCATCCGAATTTAATAGAAAAGGCACAATGCCGACTTAAGTACAAGAGGGCTGACACTCTAATTTTCTATGTTTTGAACCTCTCCTGTGAGTCCAGTTTTTGATTCCGATGCTTCACTTCAGGTTTACTGTATCCCTTGGACCTTCTTATTGATGATGGAACACAGAAATTGCATCCGAATTTAATACTAGGGGCACAATGCCGACTTAAGTACAAAAGGACTGACACTCTAACTCTCTATCATTTGAACCTCTTCTGTGATTCCAGTTTTAGATTCCGATACCTCACTTCAGGTTTACTGTATTCCTTTGAGCTTCTTATTGACGATGAAACACAGAAATTGCATCCGAATTTCATACAAAATGCACAATGCCGACTTAAGTACAAGAGGACTGACACTCTAACTCTGTAAGATTTGTACCTCTCCTGTGTGTCCAGTTTTAGATTCCGATGCTTCACTTCAGATTTACTGTATCCCTTGGACCTTCTTATTGACGATGAAACACAGAAATTGCATCTGAATTTAATACAAAGGGCACAATGCCGACTTAAGGACAAGAGGACTGACACTCTAACTTTCTATGATTTGAACCTCTCCTGTGAGTCCACTTTTAGATTCCGATGCTTCACCTCAGGTTTGCTGTATCCCTTGGACCTTCTTATTGACGATGAAACACAGAAATTGCATCCGAATTTAATACAAAAGGCACAATGCCGACTTAAGTACAAGAGGACTGACACTCTAAATTTCTATGATTTGAACCCCTCCTGTGAGTCCAGTTGCGGATTCCGATGCTTCACTTCAGGTTTATTGTATCCCTTGGACCTTCTTATTGACGATGAAACACAGAAATTGCATCCGAATTTAATACAAAGGGCACAATGCCGACTTAAGTACAAGAGGACTGACACTCTAACTTTCTATGATTTGAACCCCTCCTGTGAGTCCACTTTTAGATTCCGATGCTTCACTTCAGGTTTACTGTATCCCTTGGACCTTCTTATTGACGATGGAACACAGAAATTGCATCCGAATATAATACAAGAGGCACAATGCCGACTTAAGTACAAGAGGACTGACACTCTAAATTTCTATGATTTGAACCCCTCCTGTGAGTCCAGTTTCGGATTCCGATGCTTCACTTCAGGATTATTGTATCCCTTGGAACTTCTTATTGACGATGAAACACAGAAATTGCATTCGAATTTAATAGAAAAGGCACAATGCCGACTTAAGTACAAGAGGGCTGACACTCTAATTTTCTATGTTTTGAACCTCTCCTGTGAGTCCAGTTTTTGATTCCGATGCTTCACTTCAGGTTTACTGTATCCCTTGGACCTTCTTATTAATGATGGAACACAGAAATTGCATCCGAATTTAATACAAGGGGCACAATGCCGACTTAAGTACAAAAGGACTGACACTCTAACTCTCTATCATTTGAACCTCTTCTGTGATTCCAGTTTTAGATTCCGATACCTCACTTCAGGTTTACTGTATTCCTTGGAGCTTCTTATTGACGATGAAACACAGAAATTGCATCTGAATTTAATACAAGAGCCAAAATGCTAACTTAAGTACAAGAGGACTGACACTCTAACTTTCTATGATTTTAACCTCTGCTGTGAGTCCAGTTATAGATTCCGATGCTTCAATTCAGGTTTACTGTAACCCTTGGACTTTCTCATTCCCGATGAAACACAGAAATTGCAGCCGAATTTAATACAAAAGGCACAATGCCTACTTAAGTACAAGAGGACTGACACTCTAACTTTCTATGATTTGAAGCTCTCCTGTGAGTCCAGTTTCTGATTCCGATGCTTCACCTCAGGTTTGCTGTATCCCTTGGACCTTCTTATTGACGATGAAACACAGAAATTGCATCTGCATTATTTATACAAAAGGCACAATGCCGACTTAAGTACAAGAGGACAGACACTCTAACCTTCTATGATTTGAACCTCTCCTGCGAGTCCTGTTTTAGATTCTGATGCTTTACTCCAGGTTTACTGTATCCCTTGGACCTTCTTATTGACGATGAAACACAGAAATTGCATCCGAATTTAATACAAAAGGCACAATGCCGACTTAAGTACAAGAGGACTGCCACTCTATCTTTCTATTATTTGGACCTCTCCTGAGAGTCCAGTTTTAGATTCCGCTGCTTCACTTCAGGTTTACTGTATCCCTTGGACCGTCTTATTGACGATGAAACACAAAAATTGCACCCGAATTTAATACAAAAGGCACAATGCCGAGTTAAGTACAAGAGGACTGACACTCTAACTTTCTATGATTTCAACCTCTGCAGGGGGTCCAGTTTCGATTCCGATGCTTCACTTCAGGTTTACTGTAACCCTTGGACCTTCTTATTGACGATGAAACACAGAAATTGCATCCGAATTTAATAGAAAAGGCACAATGCCGACTTAAGTACAAGAGGGCTGACACTCTAATTTTCTATGTTTTGAACCTCTCCTGTGAGTCCAGTTTTTGATTCCGATGCTTCACTTCAGGTTTACTGTATCCCTTGGACCTTCTTATTGATGATGGAACACAGAAATTGCATCCGAATTTAGTACTAGGGGCACAATGCCGACTTAAGTACAAAAGGACTGACACTCTAACTCTCTATCATTTGAACCTCTTCTGTGATTCCAGTTTTAGATTCCGATACCTCACTTCAGGTTTACTGTATTCCTTGGAGCTTCTTATTGACGATGAAACACAGAAATTGCATCCGAATTTCATACAAAATGCACAATGCCGACTTAAGTACAAGAGGACTGACACTCTAACTTTCTATGATTTGAACCCCTCCTGTGAGTCCACTTTTAGATTCCGATGCTTCACCTCAGGTTTGCTGTATCCCTTGGACCTTCTTATTGACGATGAAACACAGAAATTGCATCTGAATTTAATACAAAGGGCACAATGCCGACTTAAGGACAAGAGGACTGACACTCTAACTTTCTATGATTTGAACCTCTCCTGTGAGTCCACTTTTAGATTCCGATGCTTCACCTCAGGTTTGCTGTATCCCTTGGACCTTCTTATTGACGATGAAACACAGAAATTGCATCCGAATTTAATACAAAAGGCACAATGCCGACTTAAGTACAAGAGGACTGACACTCTAAATTTCTATGATTTGAACCCCTCCTGTGAGTCCAGTTGCGGATTCCGATGCTTCACTTCAGGTTTATTGTATCCCTTGGACCTTCTTATTGACGATGAAACACAGAAATTGCATCCGAATTTAATACAAAGGGCACAATGCCGACTTAAGTACAAGAGGACTGACACTCTAACTTTCTATGATTTGAACCCCTCCTGTGAGTCCACTTTTAGATTCCGATGCTTCACTTCAGGTTTACTGTATCCCTTGGACCTTCTTATTGACGATGGAACACAGAAATTGCATCCGAATATAATACAAGAGGCACAATGCCGACTTAAGTACAAGAGGACTGACACTCTAAATTTCTATGATTTGAACCCCTCCTGTGAGTCCAGTTTCGGATTCCGATGCTTCACTTCAGGATTATTGTATCCCTTGGAACTTCTTATTGACGATGAAACACAGAAATTGCATTCGAATTTAATAGAAAAGGCACAATGCCGACTTAAGTACAAGAGGGCTGACACTCTAATTTTCTATGTTTTGAACCTCTCCTGTGAGTCCAGTTTTTGATTCCGATGCTTCACTTCAGGTTTACTGTATCCCTTGGACCTTCTTATTGATGATGGAACACAGAAATTGCATCCGAATTTAATACAAGGGGCACAATGCCGACTTAAGTACAAAAGGACTGACACTCTAACTCTCTATGATTTGAACCTCTTCTGTGATTCCAGTTTTAGATTCCGATACCTCACTTCAGGTTTACTGTATTCCTTGGATCTTCTTATTGACGATGAAACACAGAAATTACATCCGAATTTCATACAAAATGCACAATGCCGACTTAAGTACAAGAGGACTGACACTCTAACTCTGTAAGATTTGTACCTCTCCTGTGTGTCCAGTTTTAGATTCCGTTGCTTCACTTCAGATTTACTGTATCCCTTGGACCTTCTTATTGACGATGAAACACAGAAATTGCATCTGAATTTAATACAAAGGGCACAATGCCGACTTAAGTACAAGAGGACTGACACTCTAACTTTCTATGATTTGAACCTCTCCTGTGAGTCCACTTTTAGATTCCGATGCTTCACCTCAGGTTTGCTGTATCCCTTGGACCTTCTTATTGACGATGAAACACAGAAATTGCATCCGAATTTAATACAAAAGGCACAATGCCGACTTAAGTACAAGAGGACTGACACTCTATCTATCTATTATTTGGACCTGTCCTGAGAGTCCAGTTTTAGATTCCGATGCTTCACTTCAGGTTTATTGTATCCCTTGGACCTTCTTATTGACGATGAAACACAGAAATTGCATCCGAATTTAATACAAAAGGCACAATGCCGACTTAAGTACAAGAGGACTGACACTCTAACTTTCTATGATTTGAACCTCTCCTGTGAGTCCAGTTTTAGATTTTGATGCTTCACTTCAGGTTCACTGAATCGCTTGGACCTTCTTATTGACGATGAAACAAAGAAATTGCATCCGAATTTAATACAAAAGGCACAATGCCGACTTAAGTACAAGAGGACTGACACTCTAACTTTCTATGATTTGAACCTCTGCAGTGGGTCCAGTTTTCGATTCCGATGCTTCACTTCAGGTTTACTGTAACCCTTGGACCTTCTTATTGACGATGAAACACAGAAATTGCATCCGAATTTAATACAAAAGGCACAATGCCGACTTAAGTACAAGAGGACTGACACTCTAAATTTCTATGATTTGAACCCCTCCTGTGAGTCCAGTTGCGGATTCCGATGCTTCACTTCAGGTTTACTGTATCCCTTGGACCTTCTTATTGACGATGGAACACAGAAATTGCATCTGAATTTAATACAAGAGCCAAAATGCTAACTTAAGTACAAGAGGACTGACACTCTAACTTTCTATGATTTTAACCTCTGCTGTGAGTCCAGTTATAGATTCCGATGCTTCAATTCAGGTTTACTGTAACCCTTGGACTTTCTCATTCCCGATGAAACACAGAAATTGCAGCCGAATTTAATACAAAAGGCACAATGCCTACTTAAGTACAAGAGGACTGACACTCTAACTTTCTATGATTTGAAGCTCTCCTGTGAGTCCAGTTTCTGATTCCGATGCTTCACCTCAGGTTTGCTGTATCCCTTGGACCTTCTTATTGACGATGAAACACAGAAATTGCATCTGCATTATTTATACAAAAGGCACAATGCCGACTTAAGTACAAGAGGACAGACACTCTAACCTTCTATGATTTGAACCTCTCCTGCGAGTCCTGTTTTAGATTCTGATGCTTTACTCCAGGTTTACTGTATCCCTTGGACCTTCTTATTGACGATGAAACACAGATATTGCATCCGAATTTAATACAAAAGGCACAATGCCGACTTAAGTACAAGAGGACTGCCACTCTATCTTTCTATTATTTGGACATCTCCTGAGAGTCCAGTTTTAGATTCCGCTGCTTCACTTCAGGTTTACTGTATCCCTTGGACCGTCTTATTGACGATGAAACACAGAAATTGCACCCGAATTTAATACAAAAGGCACAATGCCGAGTTAAGTACAAGAGGACTGACACTCTAACTTTCTATGATTTCAACCTCTGCAGGGGGTCCAGTTTCGATTCCGATGCTTCACTTCAGGTTTACTGTAACCCTTGGACCTTCTTATTGACGATGAAACACAGAAATTGCATCCGAATTTAATAGAAAAGGCACAATGCCGACTTAAGTACAAGAGGGCTGACACTCTAATTTTCTATGTTTTGAACCTCTCCTGTGAGTCCAGTTTTTGATTCCGATGCTTCACTTCAGGTTTACTGTATCCCTTGGACCTTCTTATTGATGATGGAACACAGAAATTGCATCCGAATTTAATACAAGGGGCACAATGCCGACTTAAGTACAAAAGGACTGACACTCTAACTCTCTATGATTTGAACCTCTTCTGTGATTCCAGTTTTAGATTCCGATACCTCACTTCAGGTTTACTGTATTCCTTGGATCTTCTTATTGACGATGAAACACAGAAATTACATCCGAATTTCATACAAAATGCACAATGCCGACTTAAGTACAAGAGGACTGACACTCTAACTCTGTAAGATTTGTACCTCTCCTGTGTGTCCAGTTTTAGATTCCGATGCTTCACTTCAGATTTACTGTATCCCTTGGACCTTCTTATTGACGATGAAACACAGAAATTGCATCTGAATTTAATACAAAGGGCACAATGCCGACTTAAGTACAAGAGGACTGACACTCTAACTTTCTATGATTTGAACCTCTCCTGTGAGTCCACTTTTAGATTCCGATGCTTCACCTCAGGTTTGCTGTATCCCTTGGACCTTCTTATTGACGATGAAACACAGAAATTGCATCCGAATTTAATACAAAAGGCACAATGCCGACTTAAGTACAAGAGGACTGACACTCTATCTATCTATTATTTGGACCTCTCCTGAGAGTCCAGTTTTAGATTCCGATGCTTCACTTCAGGTTTATTGTATCCCTTGGACCTTCTTATTGACGATGAAACACAGAAATTGCATCCGAATTTAATACAAAAGGCACAATGCCGACTTAAGTACAAGAGGACTGACACTCTAACTTTCTATGATTTGAACCTCTCCTGTGAGTCCAGTTTTAGATTTTGATGCTTCACTTCAGGTTCACTGAATCGCTTGGACCTTCTTATTGACGATGAAACAAAGAAATTGCATCCGAATTTAATACAAAAGGCACAATGCCGACTTAAGTACAAGAGGACTGACACTCTAACTTTCTATGATTTGAACCTCTGCAGTGGGTCCAGTTTTCGATTCCGATGCTTCACTTCAGGTTTACTGTAACCCTTGGACCTTCTTATTGACGATGAAACACAGAAATTGCATCCGAATTTAATACAAAAGGCACAATGCCGACTTAAGTACAAGAGGACTGACACTCTAAATTTCTATGATTTGAACCCCTCCTGTGAGTCCAGTTGCGGATTCCGATGCTTCACTTCAGGTTTATTGTATCCCTTGGACCTTCTTATTGACGATGAAACACAGAAATTGCATCCGAATTTAATACAAAGGGCACAATGCCGACTTAAGTACAAGAGGACTGACACTCTAACTTTCTATGATTTGAACCCCTCCTGTGAGTCCACTTTTAGATTCCGATGCTTAACTTCAGGTTTACTGTATCCCTTGGACCTTCTTATTGACGATGGAACACAGAAATTGCATCCGAATATAATACAAGAGGCACAATGCCGACTTAAGTACAAGAGGAGTGACACTTTAAATTTCTATGATTTGAACCTCAGCACTGAATCAGGTTTTACATTACCATGCGGCACTTCTGGTTCACTGCAACACTTGGACCTTCTTATTGACGATGAAACAAAGAAATTGCATCCGAATATAATACAAAAGGCTCAATGACGACTGAAATACAAGAGGACTGACACTCTAAATTTCTATGATTTGAACCTCTGCAGTTAGTCCAGTTGTGGATTCCGATGCTTCACTTTAGGTTTACTGTAACCCTTTGACCTTCTCATTGACGATGAAACACAGAAATTGCATCCGAATTTAATACAAAAGGCACAATGCCGACTCAAGTACAAGCGGACAGGCACTCTAACTTTCTATGATTTGAACCTCTCCTGTGAGACCAGTTTTAGTTTCTGATGCTTCACTTCAGGTTTACTGTATCCCCCGGACCTTCTTATTGACGATGAAACACAGAAATTGCATCCGAATTTAATACAAAAGGCACAATGCCGACTTAAGTACAAGGGGACTGACACTCTTACACTCTATGATTTGAACCTCTCCTGTGAGTCCAGTTTTAGATTCCGATGCTTCACTTCAGGTTTACTGTATCCCTTGGACCTTCTTATTGACGATGAAACACAGAAATTGCATCTGAATTTAATACAAAAGGCACAATGCCGACTTAAGTACAAGAGGACTGACACTCTTACTTACTATGATTTGAACCCCTGCTGTGAGTCAAGTTTTGGATTCCGATGCTTCACTTCAGGTTTACTGTTTCCCTTGGACCTTTTTATTGACGATGAAACACAGAAATTGCATCCGAATTTAATACAAAAGGCACAATGCCGACTTAAGTACAAGAGGACAGACACTCTAACTTTCTATGATTTGAAAATCTCCTGTGGGTCCCGTTCTAGATTCTGATGCTTTACTCCAGGTTTACTGTATCCCTTGGACCTTCTTATTGACTATGAAACACAGAAATTGCATCCGAATTTAATACAAAAGGCACAATGCCGACTTAAGTACTAGAGGACTGATACTCTAACTTTCTATGATTTGAACCTCTCCTGTGAGTCCAGTTTTAGGTCTTGGTGCTTCACTTCAGGTTATCTGTATCGCTTGGACCTTCTTATTGACGATGAAACACAGAAATTGCATCCGAATTTAATACAAAAGGCACAATGCCGACTTAAGTACAAGAGGACTGACACTCCACCTTTCTATGATTTGAAGCTCTGCAGTGAGTCCAGTTTTACATTCCGATGCTTCACTTTAGGTTTACTGTAAACCTTGGACCTTCTTATTGACGATGAAACACAGAAATTGCATCCGAATTTAATACAAAAAGCACAATGCCGACTTAAGTACAAGAGGACTGACACTCTCACTTTCTATGATTTGAACCTCTCCTTTGAGTCCAGTTTTAGATTCCGATGCTTCACTTCAGCTTTACTGTATCCCTTGGACCTTCTTATTGACGATGAAACACAGAAATTGCAACCGAATTTAATACAAAATGCACAATGCCGACATAAGTACAAGAGGACTGACACTCTAATTTTCTGTGATCTGAACCTCTCCTGTGAGTCCAGTTTTGGATTCCGATGCTTCTCTTCAGGTTTACTGTATCCCTTGGACCTACTTATTGACGATGGATTACAGAAATTGCATCCGAATTTAATACAAGAGCCAAAATAATTACTTAAGTACAAGAGGACTGACACTCTAACTCTCTAAGATTTGAACCTCTCCTGTGAGTCCAGTTTTAGATTCCGATGCTTCATTTGATGGTTTCCTGTATCCCTTGGACCTTCTTATTGACGATGAAACACATAAATTGCATCCGAATTTAGTACAAAAGGCACAAAGCCAACTTAAGTGCAAGAGGATTGACACTCTTACCTACTATGATTTGAACCCCTCCTGTGAGTCATGTTTTGGATTCCGATGCTTCACGTCTGGTTTACTGTTTCCCTTGGACCTTCTTATTGACGATAAAACACAGAAATTGCATCCGAATTTAATACGAAAGTCACAATGCCGTCTTACGTACAAGAGGACTGACACTCTAACTTTCTATGATTTGAACCTCTCCTGTGAGTCCAGTTTCTGATTCCGATGCTTCACCTCAGGTTTGCTGTATCCCTTGGACCTTCTTATTGACGATGAAACACAGAAATTGCATCTGCATTTTTTCTACAAAAGGCACAATGCCGACTTAAGTACAAGAAGACTGACACTCTACCTTTCTATTATTTGGACCCCTCCTGAGAGTCCAGTTTTAGATTCCGATGCTTCACTTCAGGTTTACTGTATCCCTTGGACCGTCTTATTGACGATGAATCACAGAAATTGCACCCGAATTTAATACAAAAGGCACAATGCCGACTTAAGTACAAGAGGACTGACACTCTAACTTTCTATGAATTGAACCTCTGCAGGGGGTCCAGTTTTCGATTCCGATGCTTCACTTCAGGTTTACTGTAACCGTTGGACCTTCTTATTGACGATGAAACACAGAAATTGCACCCGAATTTAATACAAAAGGCACAATGCCGACACAATTACAAGAGGACTGGCACTCTAACTATCTATGATTTGAACCTCTCCTGTGAGACCAGTTTTAGATTCTGATGCTTCACTTCAGTGTTACTTTATCCCCCGGACCTTCTTATAGACGATGAAACACAGTAATTGCATCCGAATTTCATACAAAATGCACAATGCCGGCTTAAATACAAGATGACTGACACTCTCACTCTCTAAGATTTGAACCTCTCCTGTGAGTCCAGTTTTAGATTCCGATGCTTCATTTCAGGTTTACTGTATCCCTTGGACCTTCTTATTGACGATGAAACACATAAATTGCATCTGAATTCAATACAAAAGGCACAATGCCGACTTAAGTACAAGAGGACTGACACTCTTACTTACTATGATTTGAACCCCTCCTGCGAGTCAAGTTTTGGATACCGATGCTTCACTTTAGGTTTACTGTTTCTCTTGGACCTTCTTATTGACGATGAAACACAGAAATTGCATCCGAATTTAATACAAAAGGCACAATGACGACTTAAGTACAAGCGGACTGACACTCTTACTTACTATGATTTGAACCCCTCCTGTGAGTCAAGTTTTGGATTCCGATGCTTCACTTCAGGTTTACTGTTTCCCTTGGACCTTCTTATTGACGATGAAACACAGAAATTGCATCCGAATTTAATACAAAAGGCACAATGCCGACTTAAGTACAAGAGGACTGACACTCTAACTTTCTATGATTTGAACCTCTGCAGGGGGTCCAATTTCGATTCCGATGCTTCACTTCAGGTTTACTGTAACGCTTGGACTTTCTTATTGACGATGAAACACAGAAATTGCATCCGAATTTAATACAAAAGGCACAATGCCGACTTAAGTACAAGAGGACTGACACTCTAACTTTCTATGATTTAAACCCCTCCTGTGAGTCCAGTTTCGGATTCCGACGCTTCACTTCATGTTTACTGTATCCCCCGGACCTTCTTATCGACGATGAAACACAAAAATTGCATCCGAATTTAATACAAAAGGCACAATGCCGACTTAAGTACAAGGGGACTGACACTCTAACACTCTATGATTTGAACCTCTCCTGTGAGTCCAGTTTTAGATTCCGATGCTTCACTTCAGGTTTACTGTATCCCTTGGACCTTCTTATTGACGATGAAACACAGAAATTGCATTTGAATTTAATAAAAAAGGCACAATGCCGACTTAAGTACAAGAGGACTGACACTCTTACTTACTATGATTTGAACCCCTCCTGTGAGTCAAGTTTTGGATTCCGATGCTTCACTTCAGGTTTACTGTTTCCCTTGGATCTTCTTATTGACGATGAAACACAGAAATTGCATCCGAATTTAATACAAAAGGCACAATGCCGACTTAAGAACAAGAGGACAGACACTCTAATTTTCTATGATTTGAACCTCTCCTGTCGGTCCCGTTCTAATTCCGATGCTTTACTCCAGGTTTACTGTATCCCTTGGACCTTCTTATTGACTATGAAACACAGAAATTGTATCCGAATTTAATACAAAAGGCACAATGCCAACTTAAGTACATGAGGACTGACACTCTAACTTTCTGTTATTTGAACCTCTCCTGTGAGTCCAGTTTTAGATTCCGATGCTTCACTTCAGGTTTACTGTATCCCGTGGACCTTCTTATTGACCATGAAACACAGAAATTGCATCCGAATTTAATACAAAAGGCACAATGCCGACTTAAGTTCAAGGGGACTGACACTCTAACTTTCTAAGATTTGAACCTCTCCTGTGAGTCCAGTTTTAGATTCCGATGCTTCACTTCAGGTTTACTGTATCCCTTGGACCTTCTTATTGACGACGAAACACAGAAATTGCATCCGAATTTAATACAAAAGGCACAATGCCGACTTAAGTACAAGAGGACTGACACTCTACCTATCTATGATTTGAACCTTTGCAGTGAGTCAAGTTTTAGATTCCGATGCTTCACTTCAGGTTTACTGTAAAACTTGGACCTTCTTATTGACGATGAAACACAGAAATTGCATCCAAATTTAATACAAAAGGCACAATGCCGACTTAAGTACAAGGGGACTGACACTCTAACATTCTATGATTTGAACCCCTCCTGAGAGACCAGTTTTGGATTCCGACGCTTCACATCATGTTTACTGTATCCCTTGGACCTTCTTATTGACGATGAAACACAGAAATTGCTTCCGAATTTAATACAAAAGGCACAATGCCGACTTAAGTACAAGAGGACAGACACTCTAACTTTCAGTGATTTGAACCTCTCCTGTGAGTCCAGTTTTGGATTCCGATGCTTCTCTTCAGGTTTACTGTATCCCTTGGACCTTCTTATTGACGATGGAACACAGAAATTGCATCCGAATTTAATACAAGAGCCAAAATGCTTACTTAAGAACAAGAGGACTGACACTCTAACTTTCTATGATTCTAACCTCTGCAGTGAGTCCAGTTGTAGATTCCGATGCTTCAATTCAGGTTTACTGTAGCCCTTGGACTTTCTCATTCCCGATGAAACACAAAAATTGCAGCCGAATTTAATACAAAAGGCACAATGCCGACACAAGTACAAGAGGACTGGCACTCTAACTATCTATGATTTGAACCTCTCCTGTGAGACCAGTTTTAGATTCTGATGCTTCACTTCAGTTTTACTGTATCCCCCGGACCTTCTTATAGACGATGAAACACAGTAATTGCATCCGAATTTCATACAAAATGCACAATGCCGGCTTAAGTACAAGATGACTGACACTCTCACTCTCTAAGATTTGAACCTCTCCTGTGAGTCCAGTTTTAGATTCCGATGCTTCATTTCAGGTTTACTGTATCCCTTGGACCTTCTTATTGACGATGAAACACATAAATTGCATCTGAATTTAATACAAAAGGCACAATGCCGACTTAAGTACAAGAGGACTGACACTCTTACTTACTATGATTTGAAGCCCTCCTGCGAGTCAAGTTTTGGATTCCGATGCTTCACTTCAGGTTTACTGTTTCCCTTGGACCTTCTTATTGACGATGAAACACAGAAATTGCATCCGAATTTAATACAAAAGGCACAATGCCGACTTAAGTACAAGAGGACTGACACTCTTACTTACTATGATTTGAACCCCTCCTGTGAGTCAAGTTTTGGATTCCGATGCTTCACTTCAGGTTTACTGTTTCCCTTGCACCTTCTTATTGACGATGAAACACAGAAATTGCATATGAATTTAATACAAAAGGCACAATGCCGACTTAAGTACAAGAGGACTGACACTCTAACTTTCTATGATTTGAACCTCTGCAGGGGGTCCAGTTTTCGATTCCGATGCTTCACTTCAGGTTTACTGTAACGCTTGGACCTTCTTATTGACGATGAAACACAGAAATTGCATCCGAATTTAATACAAAAGGCACAATGCCGACCTAAGTACAAGAGGACTGACACTCTAACTTTCTATGATTTGAACCCCTCCTGTGAGTCCAGTTTCGGATTCCGACGCTTCACTTCATGTTTACTGTATCCCCCGGACCTTCTTATTGCCGATGAAACACAAAAATTGCATCCGAATTTAATACAAAAGGCACAATGCCGACTTAAGTACAAGGGGACTGACACTCTAACACTCTATGATTTGAACCTCTCCTGTGAGTCCAGTTTTAGATTCCGATGCTTCACTTCAGGTTTACTGTATCCCTTGGACCTTCTTATTGACGATGAAACACAGAAATTGCATCTGAATTTAATAAAAAAGGCACAATGCCGACTTAAGTACAAGAGGACTGACACTCTTACTTACTATGATTTGAACCCCTCCTGTGAGTCAAGTTTTGGATTCCGATGCTTCACTTCAGGTTTACTGTTTCCCTTGGACCTTCTTATTGACGATGAAACACAGAAATTGCATCCGAATTTAATACAAAAGGCACAATGCCGACTTAAGTACAAGAGGACTGACACTCTAACTTTCTATGATTTGAACCTCTGCAGGGGGTCCAGTTTTCGATTCCGATGCTTCACTTCAGGTTTACTGTAACGCTTGGACCTTCTTATTGACGATGAAACACAGAAATTGCATCCGAATTTAATACAAAAGGCAGAATGCCGACTTAAGTACAAGAGGACAGACACTCTAATTTTCTATGATTTGAACCTCTCCTGTCAGTCCCGTTCTAATTCCGATGCTTTACTCCAGGTTTACTGTATCCCTTGGACCTTCTTATTGACTATGATACACAGAAATTGTATCCGAATTTAATACAAAAGGCACAATGCCAACTTAAGTACATGAGGACTGACACTCTAACTTTCTATTATTTGAACCTCTCCTGTGAGTCCAGTTTTAGATTCCGATGCTTCACTTCAGGTTTACTGTATCCCGTGGACCTTCTTATTGACGATGAAACACAGAAATTGCATCCGAATTTAATACAAAAGGCACAATGCCGACTTAAGTTCAAGGGGACTGACACTCTAACTTTCTATGATTTGAACCTCTCCTGTGAGTCCAGTTTTAGATTCCGATGCTACACTTCAGGTTTACTGTATCCCTTGGACCATCTTAGTGACGACGAAACACAGAAATTGCATCCGAATTTAATACAAAAGGCACAATGCCGACTTAAGTACAAGAGGACTGACACTCTAACTTTCTATGATTTGAACCTCTCCTGTGAGTCCAGTTTTAGGTTTTGATGCTTCACTTCAGGTTAACTGTATCGCTTGGACCTTCTTATTGACGATGAAACACAGAAATTGCATCCGAATTTAATACAAAAGGCACAATGCCGACTTAAGTACAAGAGGACTGACACTCTAACTTTCTATGATTTGAACCTTTGCAGTGAGTCAAGTTTTAGATTCCGATGCTTCACTTCAGGTTTACTGTAAAACTTGGACCTTCTTATTGACGATGAAACACAGAAATTGCATCCAAATTTAATACAAAAGGCACAATGCCGACTTAGGTACAAGGGGACTGACACTCTAACTTTCTATGATTTGAACCCCTCCTGAGAGTCCAGTTTTGGATTCCGACGCTTCACTTCATGTTTACTGTATCCCTTGGACCTTCTTATTGACGATGAAACACAGAAATTGCTTCCGAATATAATACAAAAGGCACAATGCCGACTTAAGTACAAGAGGACTGACCCTCTAACTTTCTGTGATTTTAACCTCTCCTGTGAGTCCAGTTTTGGATTCCGATGCTTCTCTTCAGGTTTACTGTATCCCTTGGACCTTCTTATAGACTATGAAACACAGTAATTGCATCCGAATTTCATACAAAATGCACAATGCCGGCTTAAGTACAAGATGACTGACACTCTCACTCTCTAAGATTTGAACCTCTCCTATGAGTCCAGTTTTAGATTCCGATGCTTCATTTCAGGTTTACTGTATCCCTTGGACCTTCTTATTGACGATGAAACACATAAATTGCATCTGAATTTAATACAAAAGGCACAATGCCGACTTAAGTACAAGAGGACTGACACTCTAACTTTCTATGATTTGAACCTCTCCTGTGAGTCCAGTTTTAGATTTTGATGCTCCACTTCAGGTTTACTGTATCGCTTGGACCTTCTTATTGACGATGAAACAAAGAAATTGCATCCGAATTTAATACAAAAGGCACAATGCCGACTTAAGTACAAGAGGACTGACACTCTAACTTTCTATGATTTGAACCTCTGCAGTGGGTCCAGTTTTCGATTCCGATGCTTCACTTCAGGTTTACTGTAACCCTTGGACCTTCTTATTGACGATAAGACACAGAAATTGCATCCGAATTTAATACAAAAGGCACAATGCTGACTTAAGTACAGGGGGACTGACACTCTAACATTCTATGATTTGAACCCCTCCTGAGAGTCCAGTTTTTAATTCCGACGCTTCACTTCATGTTTACTGTATCCCTTGGACCTTTTTATTGACGATGAAACACAGAAATGGCTTCCGTTTTGAATACAAAAGGCACAAAGCCGACTTAAGTACAAGAGGACTGACACTCTAACTTTCTGTGATTTGAACCTCTCCTGTGAGTCCAGTTTTGGATTCCGATGCTTCTCTTCAGGTTTACTGTATCCCTTGGACCTTCGTATTGACGATGGAACACAGAAATTGCATCTGAATTTAATACAAGAGCCAAAATGCTAACTTAAGTACAAGAGGACTGACACTCTAACTTTCTATGATTTTAACCTCTGCTGTGAGTCCAGTTATAGATTCCGATGCTTCAATTCAGGTTTACTGTAACCCTTGGACTTTCTCATTCCCGACGAAACACAGATATTGCAGCCGAATTTAATACAAAAGGCACAATGCCGACTTAAGTACAAGAGGACTGACACTCTAACTTTCTATGATTTGAAGCTCACCTGTGAGTCCAGTTTCTGATTCCGATGCTTCACCTCAGGTTTGCTGTATCCCTTGGACCTTCGTATTGACGATGAAACACAGAAATTGCATCTGCATTTTTTATACAAAAGGCACAATGCCGACTTAAGTACAAGAGGACAGACACTCTAACCTTCTATGATTTGAACCTCTCCTGCGAGTCCTGTTTTAGATTCAGATGCTTTACTCCAGGTTTACTGTATCCCTTGGACCTTCTTATTGACGATGAAACACAGAAATTGCATCCGAATTTAATACAAAAGGCACAATGCCGACTTAAGTACAAGAGGACTGCCACTCTATCTTTCTATTATTTGGACCTCTCCTGAGAGTCCAGTTTTAGATTCCGATGCTTCACTTCAGGTTTACTGTATCCCTTGGACCGTCTTATTGACGATGAAACACAGAAATTGCACCCGAATTTAATACAAAATGCACAATGCCGAGTTAAGTACAAGAGGACTGACACTCTAACTTTCTATGATTTCAACCTCTGCAGGGGGTCCAGTTTCGATTCCGATGCTTCACTTCAGGTTTACTGTAACCCTTGGACCTTCTTATTGACGATGAAACACAGAAATTGCATCCGAATTTCATACAAAATGCACAATGCCGACTTAAGTACAAGAGGACTGACACTCTAACTCTCTAAGATTTGTACCTCTCCTGTGTGTCCAGTTTTAGATTCCGATGCTTCACTTGAGATTTACTGTATCCCTTGGACCTTCTTATTGACGATGAAACACAGAAATTGCATCTGAATTTAATACAAAGGGCAGAATGCCGACTTAAGTACAAGAGGACTGACACTCTAACTTTCTATGATTTGAACCTCTCCTGTGAGTCCACTTTTAGATTCCGACGCTTCATCTCAGGTTTGCTGTATCCCTTGGACCTTCTTATTGACGATGAAACACAGAAATTGCATCCGAATTTAATACAAAAGGCACAATGCCGACTTAAGTACAAGAGGACTGACACTCTAAATTTCTATGATTTGAACCCCTCCTGTGAGTCCAGTTTCGGATTCCGATGCTTCACTTCAGGATTATTGTATCCTTTGGAACTTCTTATTGACGATGAAACACAGAAATTGCATCCGAATTTAATAGAAAAGGCACAATGCCGACTTAAGTACAAGAGGGCTGACACTCTAATTTTCTATGTTTTGAACCTCTCCTGTGAGTCCAGTTTTTGATTCCGATGCTTCACTTCAGGTTTACTGTATCCCTTGGACCTTCTTATTGATGATGGAACACAGAAATAGCATCCGAATTTAATACTAGGGGCACAATGCCGACTTAAGTACAAAAGGACTGACACTCTAACTCTCTATGATTTGAACCTCTTCTGTGATTCCAGTTTTAGATTCCGATACCTCACTTCAGGTTTACTGTATTCCTTGGATCTTCTTATTGACGATGAAACACAGAAATTGCATCCGAATTTCATACAAAATGCACAATGCCGACTTAAGTACAAGAGGACTGACACTCTAACTCTGTAAGATTTGTACCTCTCCTGTGTGTCCAGTTTTAGATTCCGATGCTTCACTTCAGATTTACTGTATCCCTTGGACCTTCTTATTGACGATGAAACACAGAAATTGCATCTGAATTTAATACAAAGGGCACAATGCCGACTTAAGTACAAGAGGACTGACACTCTAACTTTCTATGATTTGAACCTCTCCTGTGAGTCCACTTTTAGATTCCGATGCTTCACCTCAGGTTTGCTGTATCCCTTGGACCTTCTTATTGACGATGAAACACAGAAATTGCATCCGAATTTAATACAAAAGGCACAATGCCGACTTAAGTACAAGAGGACTGACACTCTATCTATCTATTATATGGACCTCTCCTGAGAGTCCAGTTTTAGATTCCGATGCTTTACTTCAGGTTTATTGTATCCCTTGGACCTTCTTATTGACGATGAAACACAGAAATTGCATCCGAATTTAATACAAAAGGCACAATGCCGACTTAAGTACAAGAGGACTGACACTCTAACTTTCTATGATTTGAACCCCTCCTGTGAATCCACTTTTAGATTCCGATGCTTCACTTCAGGTTTACTGTATCCCTTGGACCTTCTTATTGACGATGGAACACAGAAATTGCATCCGAATATAATACAAGAGGCACAATGCCGACTTAAGTACAAGAGGACGGACACTCTAAATTTCTATGATTTGAACCCCTCCTGTGAGTCCAGTTTCGGATTCCGATGCTTCACTTCAGGATTATTGTATCCCTTGGAACTTCTTATTGACGATGAAACACAGAAATTGCATCCGAATTTAATAGAAAAGGCACAATGCCGACTTAAGTACAAGAGGACTGACACTCTAACTTTCTATGATTTGAACCTCTCCTGTGAGTCCAGTTTTAGATTTTGATGCTTCACTTCAGGTTCACTGAATCGCTTGGACCTTCTTATTGACGATGAAACAAAGAAATTGCATCCGAATTTAATACAAAAGGCACAATGCCGACTTAAGTACAAGAGGACTGACACTCTAACTTTCTATGATTTGAACCTCTGCAGTGGGTCCAGTTTTCGATTCCGATGCTTCACTTCAGGTTTACTGTAACCCTTGGACCTTCTTATTGACGATGAAACACAGAAATTGCATCCGAATTTAATACAATAGGCACAATGCCGACTTAAGTACAAGAGGACTGACACTCTAAATTTCTATGATTTGAACCCCTCCTGTGAGTCCAGTTGCGGATTCCGATGCTTCACTTCAGGTTTATTGTATCCCTTGGACCTTCTTATTGACGATGAAACACAGTAATTGCATCCGAATTTAATACAAAGGGCACAATGCCGACTTAAGTACAAGAGGACTGACACTCTAACTTTCTATGATTTGAACCCCTCCTGTGAGTCCACTTTTAGATTCCGATGCTTCACTTCAGGTTTACTGTATCCCTTGGACCTTCTTATTGACGATGGAACACAGAAATTGCATCCGAATATAATACAAGAGGCACAATGCCGACTTAAGTACAAGAGGAGTGACACTTTAAATCTCTATGATTTGAACCTCTGCACTGAGTCAGGTTTTACATTACCATGCGGCACTTCTGGTTCACTGCAACACTTGGACCTTCTTATTGACGATGAAACAAAGAAATTGCATCCGAATATAATACAAAAGGCTCAATGACGACTGAAGTACAAGAGGACTGACACTCTAAATTTCTATGATTTGAACCTCTGCAGTTAGTCCAGTTGTAGATTCCGATGCTTCACTTTAGGTTTACTGTAACCCTTTGACCTTCTCATTGACGATGAAACACAGAAATTGCATCCGAATTTAATACAAAAGGCACAATGCCGACTCAAGTACAAGCGGACAGGCACTCTAACTTTCTATGATTTGAACCTCTCCGGTGAGACCAGTTTTAGTTTCTGATGCTTCACTTCAGGTTTACTGTATCCCCCGGACCTTCTTATTGACGATGAAACACAGAAATTGCATCCGAATTTAATACAAAAGGCACAGTGCCGACTTAAGTACAAGGGGACTGACACTCTTACACTCTATGATTTGAACCTCTCCTGTGAGTCCAGTTTTAGATTCCGATGCTTCACTTCAGGTTTACTGTATCCCTTGGACCTTCTTATTGACGATGAAACACAGAAATTGCATCTGAATTTAATACAAAAGGCACAATGCCGACTTAAGTACAAGAGGACTGACACTCTTACTTACTATGATTTGAACCCCTCCTGTGAGTCAAGTTTTGGATTCCGATGCTTCACTTCAGGTTTACTGTTTCCCTTGGACCTTTTTATTGACGATGAAACACAGAAATTGCATCCGAATTTAATACAAAAGGCACAATGCCGACTTAAGTACAAGAGGACAGACACTCTAACTTTCTATGATTTGAAAATCTCCTGTGGGTCCCGTTCTAGATTCTGATGCTTTACTCCAGGTTTACTGTATCCCTTGGACCTTCTTATTGACTATGAAACACAGAAATTGCATCCGAATTTAATACAAAAGGCACAATGCCGACTTAAGTACTAGAGGACTGATACTCTAACTTTCTATGATTTGAACCTCTCCTGTGAGTCCAGTTTTAGGTCTTGGTGCTTCACTTCAGGTTAACTGTATCGCTTGGACCTTCTTATTGACGATGAAACACAGAAATTGCATCCGAATTTAATACAAAAGGCACAATGCCGACTTAAGTACAAGAGGACTGACACTCCACCTTTCTATGATTTGAAGCTCTGCAGTGAGTCCAGTTTTACATTCCGATTCTTCACTTTAGGTTTACTGTAAACCTTGGACCTTCTTATTGACGATGAAACACAGAAATTGCATCCGATTTTAATACAAAATGCACAATGCCGACATAAGTACAAGAGGACTGACACTCTAATTTTCTGTGATCTGAACCTCTCCTGTGAGTCCAGTTTTGGATTCCGATGCTTCTCTTCAGGTTTACTGTATCCCTTGGACCTTCTTATTGACGATGGATTACAGAAATTGCATCCGAATTTAATACAAGAGCCAAAATGCTTACTTAAGTACAAGAGGACTGACACTCTAACTTTCTATGATTTTAACCTCTGCAGTGAGTCCAGTTGTAGATTCCGATGCTTCAATTCAGGTTTACTGTAACCCTTGGACTTTCTCATTCCCGATGAAACACAGAAATTGCAGCCGAATTTAATACAAAAGGCAGAATGCCGACTCAAGTACAAGAGGACTGGCACTCTAACTATCTTTGATTTGAACCTCTCCTGTGAGACCAGTTTTAGATTCTGATGCTTCACTTCAGTTTTACTGTATCCCCCGGACCTTCTTATTGACGATGAAACACAGAAATTGCATCCGAATTTTATACAAATGCACAATGAGGACTTAAATACAAGGGGACTGACAGTCTAACTGTCTATGATTTGAACCTCTTCTGTGAGTCCAGTTTTAGATTCCGATACCTCACTTCAGGTTTACTGTATCCCTTGGACCTTCTTATTGACGATGAAACAAAAGAAATTGCATCCAAATTTCATACAAAATGCACAATGCGGGCTTAAGTACAAGAGGACTGACACTCTAACTCTCCAAGATTTGAACCTCTCCTGTGAGTCCAGTTTTAGATTCCGATGCTTCATTTGATGGTTTCCTGTATCCCTTGGACCTTCTTATTGACGATGAAACACATAAATTGCATCCGAATTTAGTACAAAAGGCACAATGCCAACTTAAGTGCAAGAGGATTGACACTCTTACCTACTATGATTTGAACCCCTCCTGTGAGTCATGTTTTGGATTCCGATGCTTCACTTCTGGTTTACTGTTTCCCTTGGACCTTCTTATTGACGATGAAACACAGAAATTGCATCTGAATTTAATAAAAAAGGCACAATGCCGACTTAAGTACAAGAGGACTGACACTCTTACTTACTATGATTTGAACCCCTCCTGTGAGTCAAGTTTTGGATTCCGATGCTTCACTTCAGGTTTACTGTTTCCCTTGGACCTTCTTATTGACGATGAAACACAGAAATTGCATCCGAATTTAATACAAAAGGCACAATGCCGACTTAAGTACAAGAGGACTGACACTCTAACTTTCTATGATTTGAACCTCTGCAGGGGGTCCAGTTTTCGATTCCGATGCTTCACTTCAGGTTTACTGTAACGCTTGGACCTTCTTATTGACGATGAATCACAGAAATTGCATCCGAATTTAATACAAAAGGCACAATGCCGACTTAAGTACAAGAGGACAGACACTCTAATTTTCTATGATTTGAACCTCTCCTGTCGGTCCCGTTCTAATTCCGATGCTTTACTCCAGGTTTACTGTATCCCTTGGACCTTCTTATTGACTATGATACACAGAAATTGTATCCGAATTTAATACAAAAGGCACAATGCCAACTTAAGTACATGAGGACTGACACTCTAACTTTCTATTATTTGAACCTCTCCTGTGAGTCCAGTTTTAGATTCCGATGCTTCACTTCAGGTTTACTGTATCCCGTGGACCTTCTTATTGACGATGAAACACAGAAATTGCATCCGAATTTAATACAAAAGGCACAATGCCGACTTAAGTTCAAGGGGACTGACACTCTAACTTTCTATGATTTGAACCTCTCCTGTGAGTCCAGTTTTAGATTCCGATGCTACACTTCAGGTTTACTGTATCCCTTGGACCTTCTTATTGACGACGAAACACAGAAATTGCATCCGAATTTAATACAAAAGGCACAATGCCGACTTAAGTACAAGAGGACTGACACTCTAACTTTCTATGATTTGAACCTCTCCTGTGAGTCCAGTTTTAGGTTTTGATGCTTCACTTCAGGTTAACTGTATCGCTTGGACCTTCTTATTGACGATGAAACACAGAAATTGCATCCGAATTTAATACAAAAGGCACAATGCCGACTTAAGTACAAGAGGACTGACACTCTACCTTTCTATGATTTGAACCTTTGCAGTGAGTCAAGTTTTAGATTCCGATGCTTCACTTCAGGTTTACTGTAAAACTTGGACCTTCTTATTGACGATGAAACACAGAAATTGCATCCAAATTTAATACAAAAGGCACAATGCCGACTTAGGTACAAGGGGACTGACACTCTAACTTTCTATGATTTGAACCCCTCCTGAGAGTCCAGTTTTGGATTCCGACGCTTCACTTCATGTTTACTGTATCCCTTGGACCTTCTTATTGACGATGAAACACAGAAATTGCTTCCGAATTTAATACAAAAGGCACAATGCCGACTTAAGTACAAGAGGACTGACCCTCTAACTTTCTGTGATTTGAACCTCTCCTGTGAGTCCAGTTTTGGATTCCGATGCTTCTCTTCAGGTTTACTGTATCCCTTGGACCTTCTTATAGACGATGAAACACAGTAATTGCATCCGAATTTCATACAAAATGCACAATGCCGGCTTAAGTACAAGATGACTGACACTCTCACTCTCTAAGATTTGAACCTCTCCTATGAGTCCAGTTTTAGATTCCGATGCTTCATTTCAGGTTTACTGTATCCCTTGGACCTTCTTATTGACGATGAAACACATAAATTGCATCTGAATTTAATACAAAAGGCACAATGCCGACTTAAGTACAAGAGGACTGACACTCTAACTTTCTATGATTTGAACCTCTCCTGTGAGTCCAGTTTTAGATTTTGATGCTCCACTTCAGGTTTACTGTATCGCTTGGACCTTCTTATTGACGATGAAACAAAGAAATTGCATCCGAATTTAATACAAAAGGCACAATGCCGACTTAAGTACAAGAGGACTGACACTCTAACTTTCTATGATTTGAACCTCTGCAGTGGGTCCAGTTTTCGATTCCGATGCTTCACTTCAGGTTTACTGTAACCCTTGGACCTTCTTATTGACGATAAGACACAGAAATTGCATCCGAATTTAATACAAAAGGCACAATGCTGACTTAAGTACAGGGGGACTGACACTCTAACATTCTATGATTTGAACCCCTCCTGAGAGTCCAGTTTTTAATTCCGACGCTTCACTTCATGTTTACTGTATCCCTTGGACCTTTTTATTGACGATGAAACACAGAAATGGCTTCCGTTTTGAATACAAAAGGCACAAAGCCGACTTAAGTACAAGAGGACTGACACTCTAACTTTCTGTGATTTGAACCTCTCCTGTGAGTCCAGTTTTGGATTCCGATGCTTCTCTTCAGGTTTACTGTATCCCTTGGACCTTCTTATTGACGATGGAACACAGAAATTGCATCTGAATTTAATACAAGAGCCAAAATGCTAACTTAAGTACAAGAGGACTGACACTCTAACTTTCTATGATTTTAACCTCTGCTGTGAGTCCAGTTATAGATTCCGATGCTTCAATTCAGCTTTACTGTAACCCTTGGGCTTTCTCCTTCCCGATGAAACACAGAAATTGCAGCCGAATTTAATACAAAGGGCACAATGCCGACTTAAGTACAAGAGGACTGACACTCTAACTTTCTATGATTTGAAGCTCTCCTGTGAGTCCAGTTTCTGATTCCGATGCTTCACCTCAGGTTTGCTGTATCCATTGGACCTTCTTATTGACGATGAAACACAGAAATTGCATCTGCATTTTTTATACAAAAGGCACAATGCCGACTTAAGTACAAGAGGACAGACACTCTAACCTTCTATGATTTGAACCTCTCCTGCGAGTCCTGTTTTAGATTCTGATGCTTTACTCCAGGTTTACTGTATCCCTTGGACCTTCTTATTGACGATGAAACACAGAAATTGCATCCGAATTTAATACAAAAGGCACAATGCCGACTTAAGTACAAGAGGACTGCCACTCTATCTTTCTATTATTTGGACCTCTCCTGAGAGTCCAGTTTTAGATTCCGATGCTTCACTTCAGGTTTACTGTATCCCTTGGACCGTCTTATTGACGATGAAACACAGAAATTGCACCCGAATTTAATACAAAAGGCACAATGCCGAGTTAAGTACAAGAGGACTGACACTCTAACTTTCTATGATTTCAACCTCTGCAGGGGGTCCAGTTTCGATTCCGATGCTTCACTTCAGGTTTACTGTAACCCTTGGACTTTCTTATTGACGATGAAACACAGAAATTGCATCCGAATTTCATACAAAATGCACAATGCCGACTTAAGTACAAGAGGACTGACACTCTAACTCTCTAAGATTTGTACCTCTCCTGTGTGTCCAGCTTTAGATTCCGATGCTTCACTTCAGGTTTACTGTATCCCTTGGACCGTCTTATTGACGATGAAACACAGAAATTGCACCCGAATTTAATACAAAAGGCACAATGCCGAGTTAAGTACAAGAGGACTGACACTCTAACTTTCTATGATTTCAACCTCTGCAGGGGGTCCAGTTTCGATTCCGATGCTTCACTTCAGGGTTACTGTAACCCTTGGACTTTCTTATTGACGATGAAACACAGAAATTGCATCCGAATTTCATACAAAAGGCGCAATGCCGACTTAAGTACAAGAGGACAGCCACTCTATCTTTCTATTATTTGGACCTCTCCTGAGAGTCCAGTTTTAGATTCCGATGCTTCACTTCAGGTTTACTGTATCCCTTGGACCGTCTTATTGACGATGAAACACAGAAATTGCATCCGAATTTAATACAAAAGGCACAATGCCGACTTAAGTACAAGAGGACAGACACTCTAATTTTCTATGATTTGAACCTCTCCTGTCGGTCCCGTTCTAATTCCGATGCTTTACTCCAGGTTTACTGTATCCCTTGGACCTTCTTATTGACTATGATACACAGAAATTGTATCCGAATTTAATACAAAAGGCACAATGCCAACTTAAGTACATGAGGACTGACACTCTAACTTTCTATTATTTGAACCTCTCCTGTGAGTCCAGTTTTAGATTCCGATGCTTCACTTCAGGTTTACTGTATCCCGTGGACCTTCTTATTGACGATGAAACACAGAAATTGCATCCGAATTTAATACAAAAGGCACAATGCCGACTTAAGTTCAAGGGGACTGACACTCTAACTTTCTATGATTTGAACCTCTCCTGTGAGTCCAGTTTTAGATTCCGATGCTACACTTCAGGTTTACTGTATCCCTTGGACCTTCTTATTGACGACGAAACACAGAAATTGCATCCGAATTTAATACAAAAGGCACAATGCCGACTTAAGTACAAGAGGACTGACACTCTAACTTTCTATGATTTGAACCTCTCCTGTGAGTCCAGTTTTAGGTTTTGATGCTTCACTTCAGGTTAACTGTATCGCTTGGACCTTCTTATTGACGATGAAACACAGAAATTGCATCCGAATTTAATACAAAAGGCACAATGCCGACTTAAGTACAAGAGGACTGACACTCTACCTTTCTATGATTTGAACCTTTGCAGTGAGTCAAGTTTTAGATTCCGATGCTTCACTTCAGGTTTACTGTAAAACTTGGACCTTCTTATTGACGATGAAACACAGAAATTGCATCCAAATTTAATACAAAAGGCACAATGCCGACTTAGGTACAAGGGGACTGACACTCTAACTTTCTATGATTTGAACCCCTCCTGAGAGTCCAGTTTTGGATTCCGACGCTTCACTTCATGTTTACTGTATCCCTTGGACCTTCTTATTGACGATGAAACACAGAAATTGCTTCCGAATTTAATACAAAAGGCACAATGCCGACTTAAGTACAAGAGGACTGACCCTCTAACTTTCTGTGATTTGAACCTCTCCTGTGAGTCCAGTTTTGGATTCCGATGCTTCTCTTCAGGTTTACTGTATCCCTTGGACCTTCTTATAGACGATGAAACACAGTAATTGCATCCGAATTTCATACAAAATGCACAATGCCGGCTTAAGTACAAGATGACTGACACTCTCACTCTCTAAGATTTGAACCTCTCCTATGAGTCCAGTTTTAGATTCCGATGCTTCATTTCAGGTTTACTGTATCCCTTGGACCTTCTTATTGACGATGAAACACATGAATTGCATCTGAATTTAATACAAAAGGCACAATGCCGACTTAAGTACAAGAGGACTGACACTCTAACTTTCTATGATTTGAACCTCTCCTGTGAGTCCAGTTTTAGATTTTGATGCTCCACTTCAGGTTTACTGTATCGCTTGGACCTTCTTATTGACGATGAAACAAAGAAATTGCATCCGAATTTAATACAAAAGGCACAATGCCGACTTAAGTACAAGAGGACTGACACTCTAACTTTCTATGATTTGAACCTCTGCAGTGGGTCCAGTTTTCGATTCCGATGCTTCACTTCAGGTTTACTGTAACCCTTGGACCTTCTTATTGACGATAAGACACAGAAATTGCATCCGAATTTAATACAAAAGGCACAATGCTGACTTAAGTACAGGGGGACTGACACTCTAACATTCTATGATTTGAACCCCTCCTAAAAGTCCAGTTTTTAATTCCGACGCTTCACTTCATGTTTACTGTATCCCTTGGACCTTTTTATTGACGATGAAACACAGAAATGGCTTCCGTTTTGAATACAAAAGGCACAAAGCCGACTTAAGTACAAGAGGACTGACACTCTAACTTTCTGTGATTTGAACCTCTCCTGTGAGTCCAGTTTTGGATTCGATGCTTCTCTTCAGGTTTACTGTATCCCTTGGACCTTCTTATTGACGATGGAACACAGAAATTGCATCTGAATTTAATACAAGAGCCAAAATGCTAACTTAAGTACAAGAGGACTGACACTCTAACTTTCTATGATTTTAACCTCTGCTGTGAGTCCAGTTATAGATTCCGATGCTTCAATTTAGGTTTACTGTAACCCTTGGACTTTCTCCTTCCCGATGAAACACAGAAATTGCAGCCGAATTTAATACAAAGGGCAAAATGCCGACTTAAGTACAAGAGGACTGACACTCTAACTTTCTATGATTTGAAGCTCTCCTGTGAGTCCAGTTTCTGATTCCGATGCTTCACCTCAGGTTTGCTGTATCCCTTGGACCTTCTTATTGACGATGAAACACAGAAATTGCATCTGCATTTTTTATACAAAAGGCACAATGCCGACTTAAGTACAAGAGGACAGACACTCTAACCTTCTATGATTTGAACCTCTCCTGCGAGTCCTGTTTTAGATTCTGATGCTTTACTCCAGGTTTACTGTATCCCTTGGACCTTCTTATTGACGATGAAACACAGAAATTGCATCCGAATTTAATACAAAAGGCACAATGCCGACTTAAGTACAAGAGGACTGCCTCTCTATCTTTCTATTATTTGGACCTCTCCTGAGAGTCCAGTTTTAGATTCCGATGCTTCACTTCAGGTTTACTGTATCCCTT
>NW_025727666.1:0-90138 GCF_021461385.2 Schistocerca piceifrons
TCACCAGATGTTAGAGTTTTGTCAGGACTGGCTCTCCCACGGCCGTCAGTAGTTCCAATGGAATATTGTCTACTCCGGGGGCCTTGTTTCGACTCAGGTCTTTCAGTGCTCTGTCAAACTCCTCACGCAGTATCATATCTCCCATTTCATCTTCATCTACATCCTCTTCCATTTCCATAATATTGTCCTCAAGTACATCGCCCTTGTATAGACCCTCTATGTACTCCTTCCACCTTTCTGCTTTCCCTTCTTTGCTTAGAACTGAGTTTCCATCTGAGCTCTTGATATTCATACAAGTCGTTCTCTTATCTCCAAAGGTCTCTTTAATTTTCCTGTAGGCGGTATCTATCTTACCCCTAGTGAGATAGGCCTCTACATCCTTACATTTGTCCTCTAGCCATCCCTGCTTAGCCATTTTGCACTTCCTGTCGATCTCATTTTTGAGACGTTTGTATTCCTTTTTGCCTGTTTCACTTACTGCATTTTTATATTTTCTCCTTTCATCAATTAAATTCAATATTTCTTCTCTTACCCAAGGATTTCTACTAGCCCTCGTCTTTTTACCTACTTGATCCTCTGCTGCCTTCACTACTTCATCCCTCAAAGCTACCCATTCTTCTTCTACTGTATTTATTTCCCCCATTCCTGTCAATTGCTCCCTTATGCTCTCCCTGAAACTCTGTACAACCTCTGGTTCTTTTAGTTTATCCAGGTCCCATCTCCTTAAATTCCCACCATTTTGCAGTTTCTTCAGTTTTAATCTACAGGTCATAACCAATGGATTGTGGTCAAAGTCCACATCTGCCCCTGGAAATGTCTTACAATTTAAAACCTGGTTCCTAAATCTCTGTCTTACCATTATATAATCTATCTGATACCTTTTAGTATCTCCAGGGTTCTTCCATGTATACAACCTTCTTTCATGATTCTTAAACCAAGTGTTAGTTATGATTATGTTGTGCTCTGTGCAAAATTCGACCAGGCGGCTTCCTCTTTCATTTCTGTCCCCCAATCCATATTCACCTACTATGTTTCCTTCTCTCCCTTTTCCTACACTCGAATTCCAGTCACCCGTGACTATTAAATTTTCGTCTCCCTTCACAATCTGAATTATTTCTTTTATTTCATCATACATTTCTTCAATTTCTTCGTCATCTGCAGAGCTAGTTGGCATATAAACTTGTACTACTGTAGTAGGCGTGGGCTTTGTGTCTATCTTGGCCACAATAATGCGTTCACTATGCTGTTTGTAGTAGCTTATCCGCATTCCTATTTTCCTATTCATTATTAAACCTACTCCTGCATTACCCCTATTTGATTTTGTGTTTATAACCCTGTAGTCACCTGACCAGAAGTCTTGATGTAACACAGAAATTGCATCCAAATTTAATGCAAAATGCACACTGCCGACCTAAGTACAAGATAACTGACACTCTAACTTTCTATGATTTGAACCTCTCCTGTGAGCCCAGATTTAGATTCCGATGCTTCACTTCAGGTTTACAGTATCCCTTGGACCTTCTTATTGACGATGAAACTTAGAAATTGCATCCGAATTTAATACGAAAGGCACAATGCCGACTTAAGTACAAGAGGACAGACACTCTAACTTTCTATGATTTGAACCTCTCCTGTGAGTCCAGTTTTAGATTGCGATGCTTCACTTCAGGTTTACTGTATACCTCGGACCTCCTTACTGACGATGAAACACAGAAATTGCATCCGAATATAATACAAAATGCACAATGGCGACTTAAGTACAAGAGGGCTGACACTCTAACTTTCTATGATTTGAACCTCTCCTGTGAGTCCAGTTTTAGATTCCGATGCTTCACTTCAGTTTTACTGTATACCTTGGACCTTCTTATTGACGATGAAACTCAGAGTTTGCATCCGAATTTAATACAAAAGGCACAATGCCGACTTAAGTACAAGAAGACCGACACACTAACTATCTGTGATTTCACCCTCTCCTGTGAGTCCAGTTTTAGATTCCGATGCTTCACTTCAGGTTTACTATATACCTTGCACCTTCTTATTGACGATGAAACACAGAAATTGCATCCGAATTTAATACAAAAGGCACAATGCCGACATAAGTACAAGAGGACTGACACCTTAAATTTCTATGATTTGAACCACTCCTGTGAGTCCAGTTTTAGATTCCAATGCTTCACTTCAGGTGTACTGTATACCTTGGACCTTCTTATTGACGATGAATCACAGAAATTGCATCCGAATTTAATTCAAAAGGCGCAATGCCAACTTAAGTACAAGAGGACTGACAGTCTCACATTCTCTGATTTGAACCTCTCCTGTGAGTCCGGTTTTAGATTCCGATGCTTCACTTCAGGTTTACTGTATACCTTGCACCTATATATTGACGATGAAACACCTAAATTGGATCCGAATTTAATACAAAAGGCACAATGCCGACCTAAGTACAAGAGTACTGACACTCTATCTTTCTATGATTTGAACCTTTCCTGTGAGTCCAGATTTAGATTCCGATGCTTCACTTAAGGTTTCCTGTGTACCTTGGACCTTCTTATTGTCGATGAAACACAGTAATTGCATCCGAATTTAATACATAAGTCACAATGCCGACCTAAGTACAAGAGGAGTGACACTCTAACTCTCTATGATTTGAACCTCTCCTGTGAGTCCAGTTTTAGATGCCGATGCTTCACTTCAGGTTTACTGTATCCCTTGGACCTACTTATAGACGATGAAACACAGAAATTGCATCCGAATTTATTTCAAAAGGCACAATGCCGACTTAAGTACAAGAGGACTCAGACTCTAACTTTCTATGATTTGAACCTCTCCTGTGAGTCCAGTTGCAGATTCCGATGCTTCACTTCAGGTTTACTATATATCTTGCACCATCTTATTGACGATGAAACACAGAAATTGCATCCGTATTTAATACAAAAGGCACAATGCCGTCTTAAGTACAAGAGGACTGACACTCTAACTTTATATGATTTGAACCACTCCTGTGAGTCCAGTTTTAGATTCCGATGCTTCACTTCAAGTGTACTGTATACCTTGGACCTTCTTATTGACGATGAAACACAGAAATTGCATCCGAATTTAATACAAAAGGCATAATGCCGACTTAAGTACAAGAGGACTGACACTCTAACTTTCTATGATTTGAACCTCTCCTGTGAGTCCAGTTTCAGATTCCGATGCTTCACTTCAGGTTTACTGTATACCTTGCACATTCTTATTGACGATGAAACACAGAAAATGCATCCGAATTTAATACAAGAGGCACAATGCCGACTTAAGTACAAGAGGACTGACGCTCTAACTTTCTATGATTTGAACCTCTCCTGTGAGTCCAGTTTTAGATTCCGATGCTTCACTTCAGGTTTACTGTATCCCTTGGACCTTCTTATTGACGGTGATATACAGAAATTGCATCTGAATTTAATACAAAAGGCACAATGTCGACTTAGGTACAAGAGGACTGACACTATAACTTTCTATGATTTTAACCTCTCCTGTGAGTCGAGTTTTAGATTCCGATGCTTCACTTCAGGTTTACTGTATACCTTGCACCTTCTTATTGACGATGAAACACAGAAATTGCATCCGAATTTAATACAAAAGGCACAATGCCGACTTAAGTACAGGGGGACTGACTCTCTCACTTTCTATGATTTGAACCTCTCCGCTGAGTCCAGTTTTAGATTCCGATGCTTCACTTCAGGTTTACTGTATCCCTTGGACCTTCTTATTGACGATTAAACACAGAGTTTGCATCCGAATTTAATACAAAAGGCACAATGTCGACTTAAGTACAAGAGGACTGACACTATAACTTTCTATGATTTGAAGCTCTCCTGTGAGTCCAGATTTAGATTCCAATGCTTCACTTCAGGTTTACTGTATCCCTTGGACTTTCTTATTGACGATGAAACACAGAAATTGCATCCGAATTTAATACAAAAGGCACAATGCCGACCTAAGTACAAGAGGACTCACACTCTAACTTTCAATGATTTAAACCTCTCCTGTGAGTTCAGTTTTAGATTCCGATGCCTCACTTCAGGTTTACTGTATCCCTTGGACCTTCTTATTGACGTTGAACCACAGAAATTGCATCCGAATTTAATACAAAAGCCACAATGCGGACATAAGTACAAGAGGACTGACACTCTCACTTTCAATGATTTGAATCTCTCCTGTGGGTCCAGTATTAGATTCCGATGCTTCACTTCAGGTTTCCTGTATACCTTGGACGTTCTTATTGACGATGAAACACAGAAATTGCATCCGAATTTAATACTAAAGGCACAATGCCGACTTAACTACAAGAAGACTGACAGTCGCACTTTCTATGATCTGAACCTCTCCTGGGAGTCCAGTTTTAGAATCCGATGCTTCACTTCAGGTTTACTGTATACCTTGCACCATCTTATTGACGATGTTGTTGTTGGTCTTCAGTCCTGAGACTGGTTTGATGCGGCTCTCCATGCTACTCTATCCTGTGCAAGCTTTTTCATCTCCCAGTACCTACTGCAACCTACATCCTTCTGAATTTGCTTAGTGTATTCATCTCTTGGTCTCCCTCTACGATTTTTACCCTCCACGCTGCCCTCCAATACTAAATTGGTGATCCCTTGATGCCTTAGAACACGTCCTACCAACCGATCCCTTCTTCTGGTCAAGTTGTGCCACAAACTTCTCATTTCCCCAATTCAATTCAATACTTCCTCATTAGTTATGTGATCTACCCATCTAATCTTCAGCATTCTTCTGTAGCACCACATTTCGAAAGCTTCTATTCTCTTCTTGTCCAAACTATTTATCGTCCATGTTTCACTTCCATACATGGCTACACTCCATACGAATACTTTCAGAAATGACTTCCTGACACTTAAATCAATACTGGATGTTAACAAATTTCTCTTCTTCAGAAACGCTTTCCTTGCCATCGCCAGCCTACATCTTATATCCTCTCTACTTCGACCATCATCAGTTATTTTGCTCCCCAAATAGCAAGACTCCTTTACTACTTTAAGTGCCTCATTTCCTAATCTAATTCCCTCAACATCACCCGACTTAATTAGACTACATTCCATTATCCTTGTTTTGCTTTTGTTGTTGTTCATCTTATATCCTCCTTTCAAGACACTGTCCATTCCATTCAACTGCTCTTCCAAGTCCTTTACTGTCTCTGACAGAATTACAATATCATCGGCGAACCTCAAAGTTTTTATTTCTTCTTCATGAATTTTAATACCTATTCCGAATTTTTCTTTTGTTTCCTTTACTGCTTGCTCAATATACAGATTGAACAACATCGGGGAGAGGCTACAACCCTGTCTTACTCCCTTCCCAACCACTGCTTCCCTTTCATGTCCCTCGACTCTTATAACTGCCATCTGGTTTCTGTACAAATTGTAAATAGCCTTTCGCTCCCTGTATTTTACCCCTGCCACCTTTAGAATTTGAAAGAGAGTATTCCAGTCAACATTGTCAAAAGCTTTCTCTAAGTCTACAAATGCTAGAAACGTAGGTTTGCCTTTCCTTAGTCGTTCTTCAAAGATAAGTCGTAAGGTCAGTATTGCCTCACGTGTTCCAGTGTTTCTACGGAATCCAAACTGATCTTCCCCGAGGTTGGCTTCTACTAGTTTTTCCATTCGTCTGTAAAGAATTCGTGTTAGTATTTTGCAGCTGTGACTTATTAAGTTGATAGTTCGGTAATTTTCACATCTGTCAACACCTGCTTTCTTTGGGATTGGAATTATTATATTCTTCTTGAAGTCTGAGGGTATTTCGCCTGTTTCATACATCTTGCTCACCAGATGGTAGAGTTTTGTCAGGACTGGCTCTCCCACGGCCGTCAGTAGTTCCAATGGAATATTGTCTACTCCGGGGGCCTTGTTTCGACTCAGGTCTTTCAGTGCTCAGTCAAACTCTTCACGCAGGAGCATATCTCCCATTTCATCTTCATCTACATCCTCTTCCATTTCCATAATATTGTCCTCAAGTACATCGCCCTTGTATAGACCCTCTATATACTCCTTCCACCTTTCTGCTTTCCCTTCTTTGCTTAGAACTGAGTTTCCATCTGAGCTCTTGATATTCATACAAGTCGTTCTCTTATCTCCAAAGGTCTCTTTAATTTTCCTGTAGGCGGTATCTATCTTACCCCTAGTGAGATAGGCCTCTACATCCTTACATTTGTCCTCTAGCCATCCCTGCTTAGCCATTTTGCACTTCCTGTCGATCTCATTTTTGAGACGTTTGTATTCCTTTTTGCCTGTTTCACTAATTGCATTTTTATATTTTCTCCTTTCATCAATTAAATTCAATATTTCTTCTGTTACCCAAGGATTTCTACTAGCCCTCGTCTTTTTACCTACTTGATCCTCTGCTGCCTTCACTACTTCATACCTCAAAGCTACCCATTCTTCTTCTAGTGTATTTATTTCCCCCATTCCTGTCAATTGCTCCCTTATGCTCTCCCTGAATCTCTGTACAACCTCTGGTTCTTTTAGTTTATCCAGGTCACATCTCCTTAAATTCCCACCTTTTTGCAGTTTCTTCAGTTTTAATCTACAGGTCATAACCAATAGATTGTGGTCAGAGTCCACATCTGCCCCTGGAAATATCTTACAATTTAAAACCTGGTTCCTAAATCTCTGTCTTACCATTATATAATCTATCTGATACCTTTTAGTATCTCCAGGGTTCTTCCATGTATACAACCTTCTTTTACGATACTTGAACCAAGTGATAGCTATGATTAAGTTGTGCTCTGTGCAAAATTGTACCAGGCGGCTTCCTCTTTCATTTCTGTCCCCCAATCCATATTCACCTACTATGTTTCCTTCTCTCCCTTTTCCTACACTCGAATTCCAGTCACCCATGACTATTAAATTTTCGTCTCCCTTCACAATCTGAATAATTTCTTTTATTTGATCATACATTACTTCAATTTCTTCGTCATCTGCAGAGCTAGTTGGCATATAAACTTGTACTACTGTAGTAGGCGTGGGCTTTGTGTATATCTTGGCCACAATAATGCGTTCACTATGCTGTTTGTAGTAGCTTACCCGCATTCCTATTTTCCTATTCATTATTAAACCTGCTCCTGCATTACCCGTATTTGATTTTGTGTTTATAACCCTATAGTCACCTAACCAGAAGTCTTGATGTAACACAGAAATTGCATCCAAATTTAATGCAAAATGCACACTGCCGACCTAAGTACAAGATAACTGACACTCTAACTTTCTATGATTTGAACCTCTCCTGTGAGTCCAGATTTAGATTCCGATGCTTCACTTCAGGTTTACAGTATCCCTTGGACCTTCTTATTGACGATGAAACTTAGAAATTGCATCCGAATTTAATACAAAAGGCACAATGCCGACTTAAGTACAAGAGGACAGACACTCTAACTTTCTATGATTTGAACCTCTCCTGTGAGTCCAGTTTCAGATTCCGATGCTTCACTTCAGGTTTACTGTATACCTCGGACCTCCTTACTGACGATGAAACACAGAAATTGCATCCGAATATAATACAAAATGCACAATGGCGACTTAAGTACAAGAGGGCTGACACTCTAACTTTCTATGATTTGAACCTCTCCTGTGAGTCCAGTTTTAGATTCCGATGCTTCACTTCAGTTTTACTGTATACCTTGGACCTTCTTATTGACGATGAAACACAGAGTTTGCAACCGAATTTAATACAAAAGGCACAATGCCGACTTAAGTACAAGAGGACCGACACTCTAACTATCTATGATTTCACCCTCTCCTGTGAGTCCAGTTTTAGATTCCGATGCTTCACTTCAGGTTTACTGTATACCTTGGACCTTCTTATTGACGATGAAACACAGAAATTGCATCCGAATTTAATACAAAAGGTACAATGCCAACTTAAGTACAAGAGGACAGACACTCTCACTTTCTATAATTTGACCCTCTCCTGTGAGTCCAGTTTTAGACTTCGTTGCTTCACTTCAGGTTTACTGTATCCCTTTGAACTTCTTATTGACGATGAAACACAGAAATTGCATCGGAATTTTATAGATAAGGCACAATGCCGACGTAAGTACAAGTGGACTTACACCCTCACTTTCTAAGAATTGAACCTCTCCTGTGAGTTGAGTGTTAGATTCCGATGCTTCATTTCAGGTTTAATGTATACCTTGCACCTTCTTACTGACTATGAAACACAGAAATTGCATCGGATTTTATTACAAAAGGCACAATGCCGACTTATGTACAAGAGGACTGACACTCTCACTTTCGATGATTTGAACCTCTCCTGTGAGTCCAGATTTAGATTCCGATGCGTCGCTTCAGGTTTACAGTATCCCTTGGACCTTCTTATTGACGATGAAACTTAGAAATTGCATCCGAATTTAACACAAAAGGCACAATGGCTACTTAAGTACAAAAGGACAGACACTCTAACTTTCTATGATTAGAACCTCCCCTGTGAGTCCAGTTGTAGATTCCGATGCTTCACTTAAGGTTTACTGTATACCTTGGACCTTCTTATTGACGATGAAACACAGAAATTGCATCCGAATTTATTACAAAGTGTACAATGCCAACTTATGTACAAGAGGACTGACACTCTCACTTTCTATGATTTGAACCTTTCCTGTGAGTCCAGTTTTAGATTCCGATGCTTCACTTCAGGTTTACTGTATCCCTTGGACCTTCTTATTGACGATGAAACACAGAAATTACATCCGAATTTAATACAAAAGGCACAATGCCGACTTAAGTACAAGTGGACTTACACCCTCACTTTCTATGGATTGAACCTCTCCTGTGAGTTGAGTGTTAGATTCCGATGCTTCACTTCAGGTTTACTGTATACCTTGCACCTTCTTACTGACTATGAAACACAGAAATTGCATCGGATTTTAATACAAAAGGCACAATGCCGACTTACGTTCAAGAGGACTGACACTCTCACTTTCGATGATTTGAACCTCTCCTGTGAGTCCAGTTTTAGATTCCGATGCTTCACTTCAGGTTTACTGTATCCCTTGGACCTTCTTATTGACGATGAAACACAGAAATTGCATCCGAATGTAATACAAAAGGCACAATGCCGACTTAAGTACAAGAGGACTGACACTCTAACTTTCTATGATTTGAACCTCTCCTGTGAGTCCAGTTGTAGATTCCGATGCTTCACTACAGGTTTACTATATACCTTGCACCTTCTTATTGACGACGAAACACAGAAATTGCATCCGAATTTAATACAAAAGGCACAATGCCGACTTAAGTACAAGAGGACTGACACTCTAACTTTCTATGATTTGAACTTCTCCTGTGAGTCCAGTTTTAGATTGCGATGCTTCACTTCAGGTTTACTGTATCCCTTGGACCTTCTTATTGACGATGAAACACAGAGTTTGCAACCGAATTTAATACAAAAGGCACAATGCCGACTTAAGTACAAGAGGACAGACACTCTAACTTTCTATGATTTGAACCTCTCCTGTGAGTCCAGTTTTAGATTCCGATGCTTCACGTCAGGTTTACTGTATACCTCGGACCTCCTTACTGACGATGAAACACAGAAATTGCATCCGAATATAATACAAAATGCACAATGGCGACTTAAGTACAAGAGGACTGACACTCTATCTTTCTATGATTTGAACCTCTCCTGTGAGTCCAGATTTAGATTCCGATGCTTCACTTAAGGTTTCCTGTGTACCTTGGACCTTCTTATTGTCGATGAAACACAGAAATTGCATCCGAATTTAATACAAAAGGCACAATGCTGACTTAACTACAAGAGGACTGACAGTCGCACTTTCTATGATTTGAACCTCTCCTGTGAGTCCAGTTATAGAATCCGATGCTTCACTTCAGGTTTACTGTATACCTTGCACCTTCTTATTGACGATGAAACACAGAAATTGCATCCGAATTTAATACAAAAGGCACAATGCCGACTTAAGTAGAAGAGGAATGACAGTCTCACATTCTATGATTTGAACCTCTCCTGTGAGTCCAGTTTTAGATTCCGATGCGTCACTTCAGGTTTACTGTATAACTTGGACCTTCTTATTGACGATGAAACACTGAGTTTGCATCCGAATTTAATACAAAAAGGCACAATGCCGACTTAAGTACAAGGGGACTGACACTCTAACTTTCTATGATTTCACCCTCTCCTGTGAGTCCAGTTTTAGATTCCGATGCTTCACTTAAGGTTTTCTGTATACCTTGGACCTTCTTATTGACGATGAAACACAGAAATTTCATCCGAATTTAATACAAAATGTACAATGCCAACTTAAGTACAAGAGGACAGACACTCACACTTACTATGATTTGAACCTCTCCTGTGAGCCCAGTTTTAGACTTCGTTGCTTCACTTCAGGTTTACTGTATCGCTTGGACTTTCTTATTGACGATGAAACACAGAAATTGCATCCGAATTTAATACAAAAGGCACAATGCCGACTTAAGTACAAAAGGAATGACACTCTTACTTTCTATGATTTGAACCTATCCTGTGAGTCCAGTTGTAGATGCCGATGCTTCACTTCAGGTTTACTATATACCTTGCACCTTCTTATTGACGATGAAACACAGAAATTGCATCCGAATTTCATACAAAAGGCACAATGCCGACTTAAGTAAAAGGGGACTGACACTCTAGCTTCCTATCATTTGAACGTCTCCTGTGAGCCCAGTTTAAGATTCCGATGCTTCACTTCAGGTGTACTGTATACCTTGGACCTTCTTATTGACGATCATACACAGAAATTGCATCCGAATTTAATACAAAAGGCACAATGCCGACTTAAGTAGAAGAGGAATGACAGTCTCACATTCTATGATTTGAACCTCTCCTGTGAGTCCAGTTTTAGATTCCGATGCATCACTTCAGGTTTACTGCATACCTTGCACCTATTTATTAACGATGAAACACCTAAATTGCATCCGAATTTAATACAAAAGGCACAATGCCGACCTAAGTACAGGAGTATTGACACTCTAACTTTCTATGATTTGAACGTCTCCTGTGAGTCCAGATTTAGATTCCGATGCTTCACTTAAGGTTTCCTGTGCACCATGGACCTTCTAATTGTCGATGAAACACAGAAATGGCATCCGAATTTGATTCAAAAGGCACAATGCTGACTTAACTACAAGAAGACTGACAGTCGCACTTTCTATGATTTGAACCTCTCCTGTGAGTCCTGTTTTAGAATCCGATGCTTCACTTAAGGTTTCATGTATACCTTTCACCTATATATTGACGACGAAACACCTAAATTGGATCCGAATTTAATACAAAAGGCACAATGCCGACCTAAGTACAAGAGTACTGACACTCTATCTTTCTATGCTTTGAACCTCTCCTGTGAGTCCAGATTTAGATTCCGATGCTTCACTTAAGGTTTCCTGTGTACCTTGGACCTTCTTATTGTCGACGAAACATAGAAATTGCATCCGAATTTAATACAAAATGCACAATGTCGTAAGGTCAGTATTGCCTCACGTGTTCCAGTGTTTCTACGGAATCCAAACTGATCTTCCCCGAGGTTGGCTTCTACTAGTTTTTCCATTCGTCTGTAAAGAATTCGTGTTAGTATTTTGCAGCTGTGACTTATTAAGTTGATAGTTCGGTAATTTTCACATCTGTCAACACCTGCTTTCTTTGGGATTGGAATTATTATATTCTTCTTGAAGTCTGAGGGTATTTCGCCTGTTTCATACATCTTGCTCACCAGATGGTAGAGTTTTGTCAGGACTGGCTCTCCCACGGCCGTCAGTAGTTCCAATGGAATATTGTCTACTCCGGGGGCCTTGTTTCGACTCAGGTCTTTCAGTGCTCAGTCAAACTCTTCACGCAGGAGCATATCTCCCATTTCATCTTCATCTACATCCTCTTCCATTTCCATAATATTGTCCTCAAGTACATCGCCCTTGTATAGACCCTCTATATACTCCTTCCACCTTTCTGCTTTCCCTTCTTTGCTTAGAACTGAGTTTCCATCTGAGCTCTTGATATTCATACAAGTCGTTCTCTTATCTCCAAAGGTCTCTTTAATTTTCCTGTAGGCGGTATCTATCTTACCCCTAGTGAGATAGGCCTCTACATCCTTACATTTGTCCTCTAGCCATCCCTGCTTAGCCATTTTGCACTTCCTGTCGATCTCATTTTTGAGACGTTTGTATTCCTTTTTGCCTGTTTCACTAATTGCATTTTTATATTTTCTCCTTTCATCAATTAAATTCAATATTTCTTCTGTTACCCAAGGATTTCTACTAGCCCTCGTCTTTTTACCTACTTGATCCTCTGCTGCCTTCACTACTTCATACCTCAAAGCTACCCATTCTTCTTCTAGTGTATTTATTTCCCCCATTCCTGTCAATTGCTCCCTTATGCTCTCCCTGAATCTCTGTACAACCTCTGGTTCTTTTAGTTTATCCAGGTCACATCTCCTTAAATTCCCACCTTTTTGCAGTTTCTTCAGTTTTAATCTACAGGTCATAACCAATAGATTGTGGTCAGAGTCCACATCTGCCCCTGGAAATATCTTACAATTTAAAACCTGGTTCCTAAATCTCTGTCTTACCATTATATAATCTATCTGATACCTTTTAGTATCTCCAGGGTTCTTCCATGTATACAACCTTCTTTTACGATACTTGAACCGAGTGATAGCTATGATTAAGTTGTGCTCTGTGCAAAATTGTACCAGGCGGCTTCCTCTTTCATTTCTGTCCCCCAATCCATATTCACCTACTATGTTTCCTTCTCTCCCTTTTCCTACACTCGAATTCCAGTCACCCATGACTATTAAATTTTCGTCTCCCTTCACAATCTGAATAATTTCTTTTATTTGATCATACATTACTTCAATTTCTTCGTCATCTGCAGAGCTAGTTGGCATATAAACTTGTACTACTGTAGTAGGCGTGGGCTTTGTGTATATCTTGGCCACAATAATGCGTTCACTATGCTGTTTGTAGTAGCTTACCCGCATTCCTATTTTCCTATTCATTATTAAACCTGCTCCTGCATTACCCGTATTTGATTTTGTGTTTATAACCCTATAGTCACCTAACCAGAAGTCTTGATGTAACACAGAAATTGCATCCAAATTTAATGCAAAATGCACACTGCCGACCTAAGTACAAGATAACTGACACTCTAACTTTCTATGATTTGAACCTCTCCTGTGAGTCCAGATTTAGATTCCGATGCTTCACTTCAGGTTTACAGTATCCCTTGGACCTTCTTATTGACGATGAAACTTAGAAATTGCATCCGAATTTAATACAAAAGGCACAATGCCGACTTAAGTACAAGAGGACAGACACTCTAACTTTCTATGATTTGAACCTCTCCTGTGAGTCCAGTTTCAGATTCCGATGCTTCACTTAAGGTTTACTGTATACCTCGGACCCCCTTACTGACGATGAAACACAGAAATTGCATCCGAATATAATACAAAATGCACAATGGCGACTTAAGTACAAGAGGGCTGACACTCTAACTTTCTATGATTTGAACCTCTCCTGTGAGTCCAGTTTTAGATTCCGATGCTTCACTTCAGTTTTACTGTATACCTTGGACCTTCTTATTGACGATGAAACACAGAGTTTGCAACCGAATTTAATACAAAAGGCACAATGCCGACTTAAGTACAAGAGGACCGACACTCTAACTATCTATGATTTCACCCTCTCCTGTGAGTCCAGTTTTAGATTCCGATGCTTCACTTCAGGTTTACTGTATACCTTGGACCTTCTTATTGACGATGAAACACAGAAATTGCATCCGAATTTAATACAAAAGGTACAATGCCAACTTAAGTACAAGAGGACAGACACTCTCACTTTCTATAATTTGACCCTCTCCTGTGAGTCCAGTTTTAGACTTCGTTGCTTCACTTCAGGTTTACTGTATCCCTTTGAACTTCTTATTGACGATGAAACACAGAAATTGCATCGGAATTTTATAGATAAGGCACAATGCCGACGTAAGTACAAGTGGACTTACACCCTCACTTTCTAAGAATTGAACCTCTCCTGTGAGTTGAGTGTTAGATTCCGATGCTTCATTTCAGGTTTAATGTATACCTTGCACCTTCTTACTGACTATGAAACACAGAAATTGCATCGGATTTTATTACAAAAGGCACAATGCCGACTTATGTACAAGAGGACTGACACTCTCACTTTCGATGATTTGAACCTCTCCTGTGAGTCCAGATTTAGATTCCGATGCGTCGCTTCAGGTTTACAGTATCCCTTGGACCTTCTTATTGACGATGAAACTTAGAAATTGCATCCGAATTTAACACAAAAGGCACAATGCCGACTTAAGTACAAAAGGACAGACACTCTAACTTTCTATGATTAGAACCTCCCCTGTGAGTCCAGTTGTAGATTCCGATGCTTCACTTAAAGTTTACTGTATACCTTGGACCTTCTTATTGACGATGAAACACAGAAATTGCATCCGAATTTATTACAAAGTGTACAATGCCAACTTATGTACAAGAGGACTGACACTCTCACTTTCTATGATTTGAACCTTTCCTGTGAGTCCAGTTTTAGATTCCGATGCTTCACTTCAGGTTTACTGTATCCCTTGGACCTTCTTATTGACGATGAAACACAGAAATTACATCCGAATTTAATACAAAAGGCACAATGCCGACTTAAGTACAAGTGGACTTACACCCTCACTTTCTATGGATTGAACCTCTCCTGTGAGTTGAGTGTTAGATTCCGATGCTTCACTTCAGGTTTACTGTATACCTTGCACCTTCTTACTGACTATGAAACACAGAAATTGCATCGGATTTTAATACAAAAGGCACAATGCCGACTTACGTTCAAGAGGACTGAATCTCTCACTTTCGATGATTTGAACCTCTCCTGTGAGTCCAGTTTTAGATTCCGATGCTTCACTTCAGGTTTACTGTATCCCTTGGACCTTCTTATTGACGATGAAACACAGAAATTGCATCCGAATGTAATACAAAAGGCACAATGCCGACTTAAGTACAAGAGGACTGACACTCTAACTTTCTATGATTTGAACCTCTCCTGTGAGTCCAGTTGTAGATTCCGATGCTTCACTACAGGTTTACTATATACCTTGCACCTTCTTATTGACGACGAAACACAGAAATTGCATCCGAATTTAATACAAAAGGCACAATGCCGACTTAAGTACAAGAGGACTGACACTCTAACTTTCTATGATTTGAACTTCTCCTGTGAGTCCAGTTTTAGATTGCGATGCTTCACTTCAGGTTTACTGTATCCCTTGGACCTTCTTATTGACGATGAAACACAGAGTTTGCTACCGAATTTAATACAAAAGGCACAATGCCGACTTAAGTACAAGAGGACAGACACTCTAACTTTCTATGATTTGAACCTCTCCTGTGAGTCCAGTTTTAGATTCCGATGCTTCACGTCAGGTTTACTGTATACCTCGGACCTCCTTACTGACGATGAAACACAGAAATTGCATCCGAATATAATACAAAATGCACAATGGCGACTTAAGTACAAGAGGACTGACACTCTATCTTTCTATGATTTGAACCTCTCCTGTGAGTCCAGATTTAGATTCCGATGCTTCACTTAAGGTTTCCTGTGTACCTTGGACCTTCTTATTGTCGATGAAACACAGAAATTGCATCCGAATTTAATACAAAAGGCACAATGCTGACTTAACTACAAGAGGACTGACAGTCGCACTTTCTATGATTTGAACCTCTCCTGTGAGTCCAGTTATAGAATCCGATGCTTCACTTCAGGTTTACTGTATACCTTGCACCTTCTTATTGACGATGAAACACAGAAATTGCATCCGAATTTAATACAAAAGGCACAATGCCGACTTAAGTAGAAGAGGAATGACAGTCTCACATTCTATGATTTGAACCTCTCCTGTGAGTCCAGTTTTAGATTCCGATGCGTCACTTCAGGTTTACTGTATAACTTGGACCTTCTTATTGACGATGAAACACTGAGTTTGCATCCGAATTTAATACAAAAAGGCACAATGCCGACTTAAGTACAAGAGGACTGACACTCTAACTTTCTATGATTTCACCCTCTCCTGTGAGTCCAGTTTTAGATTCCGATGCTTCACTTAAGGTTTTCTGTATACCTTGGACCTTCTTATTGACGATGAAACACAGAAATTTCATCCGAATTTAATACAAAATGTACAATGCCAACTTAAGTACAAGAGGACAGACACTCACACTTACTATGATTTGAACCTCTCCTGTGAGCCCAGTTTTAGACTTCGTTGCTTCACTTCAGGTTTACTGTATCGCTTGGACTTTCTTATTGACGATGAAACACAGAAATTGCATCCGAATTTAATACAAAAGGCACAATGCCGACTTAAGTACAAAAGGAATGACACTCTTACTTTCTATGATTTGAACCTATCCTGTGAGTCCAGTTGTAGATGCCGATGCTTCACTTCAGGTTTACTATATACCTTGCACCTTCTTATTGACGATGAAACACAGAAATTGCATCCGAATTTCATACAAAAGGCACAATGCCGACTTAAGTACAAGGGGACTGACACTCTAGCTTCCTATCATTTGAACGTCTCCTGTGAGCCCAGTTTAAGATTCCGATGCTTCACTTCAGGTGTACTGTATACCTTGGACCTTCTTATTGACGATCATACACAGAAATTGCATCCGAATTTAATACAAAAGGCACAATGCCGACTTAAGTAGAAGAGGAATGACAGTCTCACATTCTATGATTTGAACCTCTCCTGTGAGTCCAGTTTTAGATTCCGATGCGTCACTTCAGGTTTACTGCATACCTTGCACCTATTTATTAACGATGAAACACCTAAATTGCATCCGAATTTAATACAAAAGGCACAATGCCGACCTAAGTACAGGAGTATTGACACTCTAACTTTCTATGATTTGAACGTCTCCTGTGAGTCCAGATTAAGATTCCGATGCTTCACTTAAGGTTTCCTGTGCACCATGGACCTTCTAATTGTCGATGAAACACAGAAATTGCATCCGAATTTGATTCAAAAGGCACAATGCTGACTTAACTACAAGAAGACTGACAGTCGCACTTTCTATGATTTGAACCTCTCCTGTGAGTCCTGTTTTAGAATCCGATGCTTCACTTAAGGTTTAATGTATACCTTTCACCTATATATTGACGACGAAACACCTAAATTGGATCCGAATTTAATACAAAAGTCACAATGCCGACCTAAGTACAAGAGTACTGACACTCTATCTTTCTATGCTTTGAACCTCTCCTGTGAGTCCAGATTTAGATTCCGATGCTTCACTTAAGGTTTCCTGTGTACCTTGGACCTTCTTATTGTCGACGAAACATAGAAATTGCATCCGAATTTAATACAAAATGCACAATGCAGACTTAACTACAAGAGGACTGACAGTCGCACTTTCTATGATTTGAACTTCTGCTGTGAGTCCAGTTTTAGAATCCGATGCTTCACTTCAGGTTTACTGTATACCTTGCGCCTTCTTATTGACGATGAAACACAGAAATTGCATCCGAATTTAATACAAAATGCACACTGCCGACATAAGTACAAGAGGACTGACAGTGTACCTTTCTAGAATTGAACCTCTCCTGTGAGTCTAGTTTTAGATTCCGATGCCTCTCTTCATGTTTACTGTGTACCTTGGACCTTCGTATTGACGATGACGCACTGAAATTGCATCGGAATTAAATTCAAAAGGCACAATGCCGACTTAAGTAGAAGGCAACTGACGCTCTAGCTTTCTATGATTTGAAGCTCTCCTGTGAGTCCAGTTTTAGATTCCGTTGCTTCACTTCAGATTTACTCTATCCCTTGGACCATCTTATTGACGATGAAACAGAGAAATTGCATCCGAATTTAATACAAAAGGCACAATGCCGACTTAAGTACAAGAGGACTGACACTCTAACTTTCTATGATTTGAACCTCTCCTGTGAGACCAGTTTTAGATTCGGTTGCTTCACTTCAGGTGTACTGTATACCATGGACCTTGTGATTGACGATGAAACACAGAAATTGCATCGGAATTAAATTCAAAAGCCACAATGCCGACTTAAGTACAAGAGGACTGACAATCTAACTTTCGAGAATTGAACCTCTCCTGTGAGTCTAGTTTTAGATTCCGATGCCTCTCTTCAGGTTTACTGTGTACCTTGGACCTTCTTATTGACGATGACGCACTGAAATTGCATCGGAATTAAACTCAAAAGGCACAATGCCGAGTTAATTACAAGGGGACTGACACTCTAACCATCTATGATTTGAACCTCTCCTGTGAGTCCAGTTTTAGATTCTGATGCTTCACTTCAGTTTTACTGTATAACTGGACCTTCTTATTGACGATGAAACACCGAGTTTGCATCCGAATTTAATACAAAAAGGTACAATGCCGACTTAAGTACAGGAGGACTGACACTCTAACTTTCTATGATTTCACCCTCTCCTGTGAGTCCAGTTATAGATTCCAATGCTTCACTTCAGGTTTACTGTATACCTCGGATCTCCTTACTGACGATGAAACACAGAAATTGCATCCGAATATAATACAAAAGGCACAATGGCGACTTAAGTACAAGAGGGCTGACACTCTAACTTTCTATGATTTCTCCCTCTCCTGTGAGTCCAGTTTTAGATTCCGATGCTTCACTTAAGGTTTTCTGTATACCTTGGACCTTCTTATTGACGATGAAACTTAGAAATTTCATCCGAATTTAATACAAAAGGCACAATGCCGACTTAAGTACAAGAGGACTGACACTCTCACTTTCTATGATTTGAACCTCTCCTGTGAGTTGAGTGTTAGATTCCGATGCTTCACTTCAGGTTTACTGTATACCTTGCACCTTCTTATTGACTATGAATCACAGAAATTGCATCGGATTTTAATACAAAAGGCACAATGCCGACTTACGTACAAGAGGACTGACACTCTCACTTACTATGATTTGAACCTCTCCTGTGAGTCCAGTTTTAGACTTCGTTGCTTCACTTCAGGTTTACTGTATCCCTTGGACCTTCTTATTGACGATGAAACACAGAAATTGCATCTGAATTTAATAGAAAAGGCACATTGCCGACTTAACTACAAGAGGACTGACACTCTCACTTTCTATGATTTGAACCTCTCCTGTGAGTCCAGTTTTAGATTCCGATGCTTCACTTCAGGTTTACTGTATCCCTTGGACCTTCTTATTGACGATGAAACACAGAAATTGCATCCGAATTTAATACAAAAGGCACAATGCCGACTTAAGTACAAGAGGACTGACACTCTCACTTTCTATGATTTGAACCTCTCCTGTGAGTTGAGTGTTAGATTCCGATGCTTCACTTCAGGTTTACTGTATACCTTGCACCTTCTTATTGACTATGAATCACAGAAATTGCATCGGATTTTAATACAAAAGGCACAATGCCGACTTACGTACAAGAGGACTGACACTCTCACTTTCCATGATTTGAACCTCTCCTCTGAGTCCAGTTTTAGATTCCGATGCTTCACTTCAGGTTTACTGTATCCCTTGGACCTTCTTATTGACGATGAAACACAGAAATTGCATCCGAATTTAATACAAAAGGCACAATGCCGACTTAAGTACAAAAGGATTGACACTCAAACTTTCTATGATTTGAACCTTTCCTGTGAGTCCAGTTGTAGATTCCGATGCTTCACTTCAGGTTTACTATATACCTTGCACCTTCTTATTGACGATGAAACACAGAAATTGCATCCGAATTTAATTCAAAAGGCACAATGCTGAATTAACTGCAAGGAGACTGACAGTCGCACTTTCTATAATTTGAACCTCTCCTGTGAGTCCTGTTTTAGAATCCGATGCATCACTTCAGGTTTACTGTATCCCTTGGACATTCTTATTGACGATCAAACACAGATATTGCATCCGAGTTTTGATACAAAAGTCACAATGCCGACTTAAGTACAAGAGGACTGACACTCTAAGTTTCTATGATTTGAACCTCTCCTGTGAGTCCAGTTTTAGATTCCGATGCTTCACTTCAGGTTTACTGCATACCTTGCACCTTCTCATTGACGATGAAACACAGAAATTGCATCGGAATTTAATACAAAAGGCACAATGCTGACTTCACTACAAGAGAACTGACACTCTCACTTTCTATGATTTGAACCTCTATTGTGAGTCCAGTTTTAGATTCCGATGCTTCACTTCAGGTTTACTGTATCCCATGGAACTTCTTATTGACGAAGAAACACAGAGTTTGCATCCGAATTTAATCCAAAAGGCACAATGCCGACTTAAGTACAAGAGGACTGACAGTCTCACTTTCTATGATTTAAACCTCTCCTGTGAGTCCAGTTTTAGATTCCGATGCATTACTTCAGGTTTACTGTATACCTTACACCTTCTTATTGACGATGAAACACAGAAATTGCATCCGAATTTAAGACAAAATGCGCACTGCCGACCTAAGTACAAGAGGGCTGACACTCTAACATTCTATGATTGGAACCTCTCCTGTTAAACCAGATTTAGATTCCGATGCTTCACTTCAGGTTTACTATATCCCTTGGACCTCTTTATTGACGATGAAACTTAGAAATTGCATCCGAATTTAATAGGAAAGGCACAATGCGGACTTAATTACAAGAGGACTGACCCTCTATCTTTCTATGATTTCAACGTCTCCTGTGAGTCCAGTTTTAGATTCCGATGCTTCACTTCAGGTTTACTGTATACCTTGGACTTTCTTATTGACGATGGATCACAGAAATTGCAGCGCAATTAAATTCAAAAGGCACAATGCCGACTTAAGTACAAGACGACTGACGCTCTAACTTTCTATGAATTGAACCTCTCCTGTGAGTCTAGTTTTAGATTCCGATGCCTCTCTTCAGGTTTACTGTGTACCTTGGACCTTCTTATTGAAGATGACGCACTGAAATTGCATCGGAATTAAATTCAAAAGGCACAATGCCGAGTTAATTACCAGGGGACTGACTCTCTAACCATCTATGAATTGAACCTCTCCTGTGAGTCCAGATTTAGATTCCGATCTTTCACTTAAGGTTTCCTGTGTAGCATGGATCTTCTTATTGTCGATGAAACACAGAAATTGCATCCGAATTTAATTCAAAAGGCACAATGCTGACTTAACTACAAGAAGACTGACTGTCGCACTTTCTATGATTTGAACCACTCCTGTGAGTCCTGTTTTAGAATCTGCTGCTTCACTTCAGGTTTACTGTATACCTTGCACCTTCTTATTGACGATGAAACACAGAAATTGCATCGGAATTAAATTCAAAAGTCACAATGCCGACATAAGTACAAGAGAACTGACACTCTAACTTTCTATGATTTGAACCTCTCCTGTGAGTCCAGTTTTAGATTCCGATGCCTCTCTTCAGGTATACTGTGTACCTTGGACCTTCTTATTGACGATGACGCACTGAAATTGCATCGGATTTAAATTCAAAAGGCACATGCCGAGTTAAGTACAAGGGCACTGACACTCTAACCATCTATGATTTGAACCTCTCCTGTGAGTCCAGTTATAGATTCCGATGCGTCACTTCAGGTTTACTGTATACCTCGGACCTTCTTACTGATGATGAAACACAGAAATTGCATCCGAATTTAATGCAAAAGGCACAATTGCGACTTAAGTACAAGAGGGCTGACACTCTCACTTTCTATGATTGGAACCTCTCCTGTGAGTCCAGTTTTAGATTCCAATGCTTCACATCAGGTTTACTGCATACATTGCACCTTCTCATTGACGATGAAACACAGAAATTGCATCGGAATTTAATACAAAAGGCACAATGCCGACTTCAAACACAAGAGAACTGACACTCTCACTTTCTATGATTTGAACCTCTATTGTGAGTCCAGTTTTAGATTCCGATGCTTCACTTCAGGTTTAGTATATACCTTGCACCTTCTTATTGACGATGAAACACAAAAATTGCATCCGAATTTAATACAAAAGGCACAATGCCGACTTAAGTAGAAGAGGACTGACAGTCTCACATTCTATGATTTGAACCTCTCCTGTGAGTCCAGTTTTAGATTCCGATGCTTCACTTCAGGTTTACTGTATACCTTGCACCTATTTATTGACGATGAAACACCTAAATTGCATCCGAATTAAATTCAAAAGGCACAATGCCGAGTTAATTACAAGGGGACTGACACTATAACCATCTATGATTTGAACCTCCCCTGTGAGTCCAGTTTTAGATTCCGATGCTTCACTTCAGTTTTACTGTATAACTTGGACCTTCTTATTGACGATGAAACACAGAGTTTGCATCCGAATTTAATACAAAAAGGCACAATACCGACTTAAGTACAAGAGGACTGACACTCTAACTTTCTATGATTTCACCCTCTCCTGTGAGTCCAGTTATAGATTCCGATGCTTCACTTCAGGTTTACTGTATAACTCGGATCTCCTTACTGACGATGAAACACAGAAATAGCATCCGAATATAATACAAAAGGCACAATGGCGACTTAAGTACAAGAGGGCTGACACTCTAACTTTCTATGATTTCTCCCTCTCCTGTGAGTCCAGATTTAGATTCCGATGCTTCACTTATGGTTTTCTGTATATCTTGGACCTTCTTATTGACGATGAAACACAGAAATTGCATCTGAATTTAATAGAAAAGGCACATTGCCGACTTAACTACAAGAGGACTGACACTCTCACTTTCTATGATTTGAACCTCTCCTGTGAGTCCAGTTTCAGATTCTGATGCTCCACTTCAGGTTTACTGTATCCCTTGGACTTTCTTATTGACGATGAAACACAGAAATTGCATCCGAATTTAATACAAAAGGCACAATGCCGACTTAAGTACAAGAGGACTGACACTCTCACTTTCTACGATTTGAACCTCTCCTGTGAGTTGAGTGTTAGATTCCGATGCTTCACTTCAGGTTTACTGTATACCTTGCACCTTCTTATTGACTATGAATCACAGATATTGCATCGGATTTTAATACAAAAGGCACAATGCCGACTTACGTACAAGAGGACTGACACTCTCACTTTCCATGATTTGAACCTCTCCTGTGAGTCCAGTTTTAGAATCCGATGCTTCACTTCAGGTTTACTGTATCCCTTGGACCTTCTTATTGACGATGAAACACAGAAATTGCATCCGAATTTAATACAAAAGGCACAATGCCGACTTAAGTACAAAAGGAATGACACTCTAACTTTCTATGATTTGAACCTATCCTGTGAGTCCAGTTGTAGATTCCGATGCTTCACTTCAGGTTTCCTGTGTACCATGGACCTTCTTATTCTCGATGAAACACAGAAATTGCATCCGAATTTAATTCAAAAGGCACAATGCTGACTTAACTACAAGAAGACTGACAGTCGCACTTTCTATGATTTGAACCTCTCCTGTGAGTCCTGTTTTAGAATCCGATGCATCACTTCAGGTTTACTGTATACCTTGCACCTTCTTGTTGACGATGAAACACAGAAATTGCATCGGAATTAAATTCAAAAGTCACAATGCCGACATAAGTACAAGAGAACTGACACTCTAACTTTCTATGATTTGAACCTCTCCTGTGAGTCCAGTTTTAGATTCCGATGCCTCTCTTCAGGTATACTGTGTACCTTGGACCTTCTTATTGACGATGACGCACTGAAATTGCATCGGAATTAAATTCAAAAGGCACAATGCCGAGTTAAGTACAAGGGCACTGACACTCTAACCAACTATGATTTGAACCTCTCCTGTGAGTCCAGTTTTAGATTCCGATGCTTCACTTCAGGTTTACTGTATAACTTGGACCATCTTATTGACGATGAAACACAGAGTTTGCATCCGAATTTAATACAAAAAGGCACAATGCCGACTTAAGTACAAGAGGACTGACACTCTAACTTTCTATGATTTCACCCTCTCCTGTGAGTCCAGTTATAGATTCCGATGCTTCACTTCAGGTTTACTGTATACCTCGGATCTCCTTACTGACGATGAAACACAGAAATAGCATCCGAATATAATACAAAAGGCACAATGGCGACTTAAGTACAAGAGGGCTGACACTCTAACTTTCTATGATTTCTCCCTCTCCAGTGAGTCCAGTTTTAGATTCCGATGCTTCACTTATGGTTTTCTGTATACCTTGGACCTTCTTATTGACGATGAAACTCAGAAATTTCATCCGAATTTAATACAAAATGTACAACGCCAACTTAAGGACAAGAGGACAGACACTCTCACTTACTATGATTTGAACCTCTCCTGTGAGTCCAGTTTTAGACTTCGTTGCTTCACTTCAGGTTTACTGTATCCCTTGGACCTTCTTGTTGACGATGAAACACAGAAATTGCATCTGAATTTAATAGAAAAGGCACATTGCCGACTTAACTACAAGAGGACTGACACTCTCACTTTCTATGATTTGAATCTCTCCTGTGAGTCCAGTTTTAGATTCCGATGCTTCACTTCAGGTTTACTGTATCCCTTGGACCTTCTTATTGACGATGAAACACAGAAATTGCATCCGAATTTAATACAAAAGGCACAATGCCGACTTAAGTACAGGAGGACTGACACTCTCACTTTCTATGATTTGAATCTCTCCTGTGAGTTGAGTGTTAGATTCCGATGCTTCACTTCAGGTTTACTGTATACCTTGCACCTTCTTATTGACTATGAATCACAGAAATTGCATCGGATTTTAATACAAAAGGCACAATGCCGACTTACGTACAAGAGGACTGACACTCTCACTTTCCATGATTTGAACCTCTCCTGTGAGTCCAGTTTTAGATTCCGATGCTTCACTTCAGGTTTACTGTATCCCTTGGACCTTCTTATTGACGATGAAACACAGAAATTGCATCCGAATTTAATACAAAAGTCACAATGCCGACTTAAGTACAAAAGGAATGCCACTCTAACTTTCTATGATTTGAACCTATCCTGTGAGTCCAGTTGTAGATTCCGATGCTTCACTTCAGGTTTACTATATACCTTGCACCTTCTTATTGACGATGAAACACAGAAATTGCATCCGAATTTAATACAAAAGGCACAATGCCGACTTAAGTACAAGAGGACTGACACTCTAACTATCTATCATTTAAACGTCTCCTGTGAGCCCAGTTTAAGATTCCGATGCTTCACTTCAGGTGTACTGTATACCTTGGACCTTCCTATTGACGATGAAACACAGAAATTGCATCCGAATTTAATACAAAAGGCACAATGCCGACTTAAGTAGAAGAGGACTGACAGTCTCACATTCTATGATTTGAACCTCTCCTGTGAGACCAGTTTTAGATTCCGATGCTTCACTTCAGGTTTACTGTATACCTTGCACCTATTTATTGACGATGAAACACCTAAATTGCATCCGAATTTAATACAAAAGGCACAATGCCGACCTAAGTACAGGAGTATTGACACTCTAACATTCTATGTTTATCACCTCTCCTGTGAGTCCAGATTTAGATTCCGATGCTTCACTTAAGGTTTCCTGTGTACCATGGACCTTCTTATTCTCGATGAAACACAGAAATTGCATCCGAATTTAATTCAAAAGGCACAATGCTGACTTAACTACAAGAAGACTGACAGTCGCACTTTCTATGATTTGAACCTCTCCTGTGAGTCCTGTTTTAGAATCCGATGCATCACTTCAGGTTTACTGTATACCTTGCACCTTCTTGTTGACGATGAAACACAGAAATTGCATCGGAATTAAATTCAAAAGTCACAATGCCGACATAAGTACAAGAGAACTGACACTCTAACTTTCTATGATTTGCACCTCTCCTGTGAGTCCAGTTTTAGATTCCGATGCCTCTCTTCAGGTATACTGTGTACCTTGGACCTTCTTATTGACGATGACGCACTGAAATTGCATCGGAATTAAATTCAAAAGGCACAATGCCGAGTTAAGTACAAGGGCACTGACACTCTAACCAACTATGATTTGAACCTCTCCTGTGAGTCCAGTTTTAGATTCCGATGCGTCACTTCAGGTTTACTGTATCCCTTGGACATTCTTATTGACGATCAAACACAGATATTGCATCCGAGTTTTGATACAAAAGTCACAATGCCGACTTAAGTACAAGAGGACTGACAGTCTCACTATCTATGATTTAAACCTCTCCTGTGAGTCCAGTTTTAGATTCCGATGCTTTACTTTAGGTTTACTGTATACCTTACACCTTCTTATTGACGATGAAACACAGAAATTGCATCCGAATTTAATACAAAATGCGCACTGCCGACCTAAGTACAAGAGGGCTGACACTCTAACTTTCTATGATTTGAACCTCTCCTGTTAATCCAGATTTAGATTCCGATGCTTCACTTCAGGTTTACTATATCCCTTGGACCTCTTTATTGACGATGAAACTTAGAAATTGCATCCGAATTTAATAGAAAAGGCACAATGCCGACTTAAGTAGAAGAGGAATGACAGTCTCACATTCTATGATTTGAACCTCTCCTGTGAGTCCAGTTTTAGATTCCGATGCGTCACTTCAGGTTTACTGCATACCTTGCACCTATTTATTAACGATGAAACACCTAAATTGCATCCGAATTTAATACAAAAGGCACAATGCCGACCTAAGTACAGGAGTATTGACACTCTAACTTTCTATGATTTGAACGTCTCCTGTGAGTCCAGATTAAGATTCCGATGCTTCACTTAAGGTTTCCTGTGCACCATGGACCTTCTAATTGTCGATGAAACACAGAAATTGCATCCGAATTTGATTCAAAAGGCACAATGCTGACTTAACTACAAGAAGACTGACAGTCGCACTTTCTATGATTTGAACCTCTCCTGTGAGTCCTGTTTTAGAATCCGATGCTTCACTTAAGGTTTAATGTATACCTTTCACCTATATATTGACGACGAAACACCTAAATTGGATCCGAATTTAATACAAAAGTCACAATGCCGACCTAAGTACAAGAGTACTGACACTCTATCTTTCTATGCTTTGAACCTCTCCTGTGAGTCCAGATTTAGATTCCGATGCTTCACTTAAGGTTTCCTGTGTACCTTGGACCTTCTTATTGTCGACGAAACATAGAAATTGCATCCGAATTTAATACAAAATGCACAATGCAGACTTAACTACAAGAGGACTGACAGTCGCACTTTCTATGATTTGAACTTCTGCTGTGAGTCCAGTTTTAGAATCCGATGCTTCACTTCAGGTTTACTGTATACCTTGCGCCTTCTTATTGACGATGAAACACAGAAATTGCATCCGAATTTAATACAAAATGCACACTGCCGACATAAGTACAAGAGGACTGACAGTGTACCTTTCTAGAATTGAACCTCTCCTGTGAGTCTAGTTTTAGATTCCGATGCCTCTCTTCATGTTTACTGTGTACCTTGGACCTTCGTATTGACGATGACGCACTGAAATTGCATCGGAATTAAATTCAAAAGGCACAATGCCGACTTAAGTAGAAGGCAACTGACGCTCTAGCTTTCTATGATTTGAAGCTCTCCTGTGAGTCCAGTTTTAGATTCCGTTGCTTCACTTCAGATTTACTCTATCCCTTGGACCATCTTATTGACGATGAAACAGAGAAATTGCATCCGAATTTAATACAAAAGGCACAATGCCGACTTAAGTACAAGAGGACTGACACTCTAACTTTCTATGATTTGAACCTCTCCTGTGAGACCAGTTTTAGATTCGGTTGCTTCACTTCAGGTGTACTGTATACCATGGACCTTGTGATTGACGATGAAACACAGAAATTGCATCGGAATTAAATTCAAAAGCCACAATGCCGACTTAAGTACAAGAGGACTGACAATCTAACTTTCGAGAATTGAACCTCTCCTGTGAGTCTAGTTTTAGATTCCGATGCCTCTCTTCAGGTTTACTGTGTACCTTGGACCTTCTTATTGACGATGACGCACTGAAATTGCATCGGAATTAAACTCAAAAGGCACAATGCCGAGTTAATTACAAGGGGACTGACACTCTAACCATCTATGATTTGAACCTCTCCTGTGAGTCCAGTTTTAGATTCTGATGCTTCACTTCAGTTTTACTGTATAACTGGACCTTCTTATTGACGATGAAACACCGAGTTTGCATCCGAATTTAATACAAAAAGGTACAATGCCGACTTAAGTACAGGAGGACTGACACTCTAACTTTCTATGATTTCACCCTCTCCTGTGAGTCCAGTTATAGATTCCAATGCTTCACTTCAGGTTTACTGTATACCTCGGATCTCCTTACTGACGATGAAACACAGAAATTGCATCCGAATATAATACAAAAGGCACAATGGCGACTTAAGTACAAGAGGGCTGACACTCTAACTTTCTATGATTTCTCCCTCTCCTGTGAGTCCAGTTTTAGATTCCGATGCTTCACTTAAGGTTTTCTGTATACCTTGGACCTTCTTATTGACGATGAAACTTAGAAATTTCATCCGAATTTAATACAAAAGGCACAATGCCGACTTAAGTACAAGAGGACTGACACTCTCACTTTCTATGATTTGAACCTCTCCTGTGAGTTGAGTGTTAGATTCCGATGCTTCACTTCAGGTTTACTGTATACCTTGCACCTTCTTATTGACTATGAATCACAGAAATTGCATCGGATTTTAATACAAAAGGCACAATGCCGACTTACGTACAAGAGGACTGACACTCTCACTTACTATGATTTGAACCTCTCCTGTGAGTCCAGTTTTAGACTTCGTTGCTTCACTTCAGGTTTACTGTATCCCTTGGACCTTCTTATTGACGATGAAACACAGAAATTGCATCTGAATTTAATAGAAAAGGCACATTGCCGACTTAACTACAAGAGGACTGACACTCTCACTTTCTATGATTTGAACCTCTCCTGTGAGTCCAGTTTTAGATTCCGATGCTTCACTTCAGGTTTACTGTATCCCTTGGACCTTCTTATTGACGATGAAACACAGAAATTGCATCCGAATTTAATACAAAAGGCACAATGCCGACTTAAGTACAAGAGGACTGACACTCTCACTTTCTATGATTTGAACCTCTCCTGTGAGTTGAGTGTTAGATTCCGATGCTTCACTTCAGGTTTACTGTATACCTTGCACCTTCTTATTGACTATGAATCACAGAAATTGCATCGGATTTTAATACAAAAGGCACAATGCCGACTTACGTACAAGAGGACTGACACTCTCACTTTCCATGATTTGAACCTCTCCTCTGAGTCCAGTTTTAGATTCCGATGCTTCACTTCAGGTTTACTGTATCCCTTGGACCTTCTTATTGACGATGAAACACAGAAATTGCATCCGAATTTAATACAAAAGGCACAATGCCGACTTAAGTACATAAGGATTGACACTCAAACTTTCTATGATTTGAACCTTTCCTGTGAGTCCAGTTGTAGATTCCGATGCTTCACTTCAGGTTTACTATATACCTTGCACCTTCTTATTGACGATGAAACACAGAAATTGCATCCGAATTTAATTCAAAAGGCACAATGCTGAATTAACTGCAAGGAGACTGACAGTCGCACTTTCTATAATTTGAACCTCTCCTGTGAGTCCTGTTTTAGAATCCGATGCATCACTTCAGGTTTACTGTATCCCTTGGACATTCTTATTGACGATCAAACACAGATATTGCATCCGAGTTTTGATACAAAAGTCACAATGCCGACTTAAGTACAAGAGGACTGACACTCTAAGTTTCTATGATTTGAACCTCTCCTGTGAGTCCAGTTTTAGATTCCGATGCTTCACTTCAGGTTTACTGCATACCTTGCACCTTCTCATTGACGATGAAACACAGAAATTGCATCGGAATTTAATACAAAAGGCACAATGCTGACTTCACTACAAGAGAACTGACACTCTCACTTTCTATGATTTGAACCTCTATTGTGAGTCCAGTTTTAGATTCCGATGCTTCACTTCAGGTTTACTGTATCCCATGGAACTTCTTATTGACGAAGAAACACAGAGTTTGCATCCGAATTTAATCCAAAAGGCACAATGCCGACTTAAGTACAAGAGGACTGACAGTCTCACTTTCTATGATTTAAACCTCTCCTGTGAGTCCAGTTTTAGATTCCGATGCATTACTTCAGGTTTACTGTATACCTTACACCTTCTTATTGACGATGAAACACAGAAATTGCATCCGAATTTAAGACAAAATGCGCACTGCCGACCTAAGTACAAGAGGGCTGACACTCTAACATTCTATGATTGGAACCTCTCCTGTTAAACCAGATTTAGATTCCGATGCTTCACTTCAGGTTTACTATATCCCTTGGACCTCTTTATTGACGATGAAACTTAGAAATTGCATCCGAATTTAATAGGAAAGGCACAATGCGGACTTAATTACAAGAGGACTGACCCTCTATCTTTCTATGATTTCAACGTCTCCTGTGAGTCCAGTTTTAGATTCCGATGCTTCACTTCAGGTTTACTGTATACCTTGGACTTTCTTATTGACGATGGATCACAGAAATTGCAGCGCAATTAAATTCAAAAGGCACAATGCCGACTTAAGTACAAGACGACTGACGCTCTAACTTTCTATGAATTGAACCTCTCCTGTGAGTCTAGTTTTAGATTCCGATGCCTCTCTTCAGGTTTACTGTGTACCTTGGACCTTCTTATTGAAGATGACGCACTGAAATTGCATCGGAATTAAATTCAAAAGGCACAATGCCGAGTTAATTACCAGGGGACTGACTCTCTAACCATCTATGAATTGAACCTCTCCTGTGAGTCCAGATTTAGATTCCGATCTTTCACTTAAGGTTTCCTGTGTAGCATGGATCTTCTTATTGTCGATGAAACACAGAAATTGCATCCGAATTTAATTCAAAAGGCACAATGCTGACTTAACTACAAGAAGACTGACTGTCGCACTTTCTATGATTTGAACCACTCCTGTGAGTCCTGTTTTAGAATCTGCTGCTTCACTTCAGGTTTACTGTATACCTTGCACCTTCTTATTGACGATGAAACACAGAAATTGCATCGGAATTAAATTCAAAAGTCACAATGCCGACATAAGTACAAGAGAACTGACACTCTAACTTTCTATGATTTGAACCTCTCCTGTGAGTCCAGTTTTAGATTCCGATGCCTCTCTTCAGGTATACTGTGTACCTTGGACCTTCTTATTGACGATGACGCACTGAAATTGCATCGGATTTAAATTCAAAAGGCACATGCCGAGTTAAGTACAAGGGCACTGACACTCTAACCATCTATGATTTGAACCTCTCCTGTGAGTCCAGTTATAGATTCCGATGCGTCACTTCAGGTTTACTGTATACCTCGGACCTTCTTACTGATGATGAAACACAGAAATTGCATCCGAATTTAATGCAAAAGGCACAATTGCGACTTAAGTACAAGAGGGCTGACACTCTCACTTTCTATGATTGGAACCTCTCCTGTGAGTCCAGTTTTAGATTCCAATGCTTCACATCAGGTTTACTGCATACATTGCACCTTCTCATTGACGATGAAACACAGAAATTGCATCGGAATTTAATACAAAAGGCACAATGCCGACTTCAAACACAAGAGAACTGACACTCTCACTTTCTATGATTTGAACCTCTATTGTGAGTCCAGTTTTAGATTCCGATGCTTCACTTCAGGTTTAGTATATACCTTGCACCTTCTTATTGACGATGAAACACAAAAATTGCATCCGAATTTAATACAAAAGGCACAATGCCGACTTAAGTAGAAGAGGACTGACAGTCTCACATTCTATGATTTGAACCTCTCCTGTGAGTCCAGTTTTAGATTCCGATGCTTCACTTCAGGTTTACTGTATACCTTGCACCTATTTATTGACGATGAAACACCTAAATTGCATCCGAATTAAATTCAAAAGGCACAATGCCGAGTTAATTACAAGGGGACTGACACTATAACCATCTATGATTTGAACCTCCCCTGTGAGTCCAGTTTTAGATTCCGATGCTTCACTTCAGTTTTACTGTATAACTTGGACCTTCTTATTGACGATGAAACACAGAGTTTGCATCCGAATTTAATACAAAAAGGCACAATGCCGACTTAAGTACAAGAGGACTGACACTCTAACTTTCTATGATTTCACCCTCTCCTGTGAGTCCAGTTATAGATTCCGATGCTTCACTTCAGGTTTACTGTATAACTCGGATCTCCTTACTGACGATGAAACACAGAAATAGCATCCGAATATAATACAAAAGGCACAATGGCGACTTAAGTACAAGAGGGCTGACACTCTAACTTTCTATGATTTCTCCCTCTCCTGTGAGTCCAGATTTAGATTCCGATGCTTCACTTATGGTTTTCTGTATATCTTGGACCTTCTTATTGACGATGAAACACAGAAATTGCATCTGAATTTAATAGAAAGGGCACATTGCCGACTTAACTACAAGAGGACTGACACTCTCACTTTCTATGATTTGAACCTCTCCTGTGAGTCCAGTTTCAGATTCTGATGCTCCACTTCAGGTTTACTGTATCCCTTGGACTTTCTTATTGACGATGAAACACAGAAATTGCATCCGAATTTAATACAAAAGGCACAATGCCGACTTAAGTACAAGAGGACTGACACTCTCACTTTCTACGATTTGAACCTCTCCTGTGAGTTGAGTGTTAGATTCCGATGCTTCACTTCAGGTTTACTGTATACCTTGCACCTTCTTATTGACTATGAATCACAGATATTGCATCGGATTTTAATACAAAAGGCACAATGCCGACTTACGTACAAGAGGACTGACACTCTCACTTTCCATGATTTGAACCTCTCCTGTGAGTCCAGTTTTAGAATCCGATGCTTCACTTCAGGTTTACTGTATCCCTTGGACCTTCTTATTGACGATGAAACACAGAAATTGCATCCGAATTTAATACAAAAGGCACAATGCCGACTTAAGTACAAAAGGAATGACACTCTAACTTTCTATGATTTGAACCTATCCTGTGAGTCCAGTTGTAGATTCCGATGCTTCACTTCAGGTTTCCTGTGTACCATGGACCTTCTTATTCTCGATGAAACACAGAAATTGCATCCGAATTTAATTCAAAAGGCACAATGCTGACTTAACTACAAGAAGACTGACAGTCGCACTTTCTATGATTTGAACCTCTCCTGTGAGTCCTGTTTTAGAATCCGATGCATCACTTCAGGTTTACTGTATACCTTGCACCTTCTTGTTGACGATGAAACACAGAAATTGCATCGGAATTAAATTCAAAAGTCACAATGCCGACATAAGTACAAGAGAACTGACACTCTAACTTTCTATGATTTGAACCTCTCCTGTGAGTCCAGTTTTAGATTCCGATGCCTCTCTTCAGGTATACTGTGTACCTTGGACCTTCTTATTGACGATGACGCACTGAAATTGCATCGGAATTAAATTCAAAAGGCACAATGCCGAGTTAAGTACAAGGGCACTGACACTCTAACCAACTATGATTTGAACCTCTCCTGTGAGTCCAGTTTTAGATTCCGATGCTTCACTTCAGGTTTACTGTATAACTTGGACCATCTTATTGACGATGAAACACAGAGTTTGCATCCGAATTTAATACAAAAAGGCACAATGCCGACTTAAGTACAAGAGGACTGACACTCTAACTTTCTATGATTTCACCCTCTCCTGTGAGTCCAGTTATAGATTCCGATGCTTCACTTCAGGTTTACTGTATACCTCGGATCTCCTTACTGACGATGAAACACAGAAATAGCATCCGAATATAATACAAAAGGCACAATGGCGACTTAAGTACAAGAGGGCTGACACTCTAACTTTCTATGATTTCTCCCTCTCCAGTGAGTCCAGTTTTAGATTCCGATGCTTCACTTATGGTTTTCTGTATACCTTGGACCTTCTTATTGACGATGAAACTCAGAAATTTCATCCGAATTTAATACAAAATGTACAACGCCAACTTAAGGACAAGAGGACAGACACTCTCACTTACTATGATTTGAACCTCTCCTGTGAGTCCAGTTTTAGACTTCGTTGCTTCACTTCAGGTTTACTGTATCCCTTGGACCTTCTTGTTGACGATGAAACACAGAAATTGCATCTGAATTTAATAGAAAAGGCACATTGCCGACTTAACTACAAGAGGACTGACACTCTCACTTTCTATGATTTGAATCTCTCCTGTGAGTCCAGTTTTAGATTCCGATGCTTCACTTCAGGTTTACTGTATCCCTTGGACCTTCTTATTGACGATGAAACACAGAAATTGCATCCGAATTTAATACAAAAGGCACAATGCCGACTTAAGTACAGGAGGACTGACACTCTCACTTTCTATGATTTGAATCTCTCCTGTGAGTTGAGTGTTAGATTCCGATGCTTCACTTCAGGTTTACTGTATACCTTGCACCTTCTTATTGACTATGAATCACAGAAATTGCATCGGATTTTAATACAAAAGGCACAATGCCGACTTACGTACAAGAGGACTGACACTCTCACTTTCCATGATTTGAACCTCTCCTGTGAGTCCAGTTTTAGATTCCGATGCTTCACTTCAGGTTTACTGTATCCCTTGGACCTTCTTATTGACGATGAAACACAGAAATTGCATCCGAATTTAATACAAAAGTCACAATGCCGACTTAAGTACAAAAGGAATGCCACTCTAACTTTCTATGATTTGAACCTATCCTGTGAGTCCAGTTGTAGATTCCGATGCTTCACTTCAGGTTTACTATATACCTTGCACCTTCTTATTGACGATGAAACACAGAAATTGCATCCGAATTTAATACAAAAGGCACAATGCCGACTTAAGTACAAGAGGACTGACACTCTAACTATCTATCATTTAAACGTCTCCTGTGAGCCCAGTTTAAGATTCCGATGCTTCACTTCAGGTGTACTGTATACCTTGGACCTTCCTATTGACGATGAAACACAGAAATTGCATCCGAATTTAATACAAAAGGCACAATGCCGACTTAAGTAGAAGAGGACTGACAGTCTCACATTCTATGATTTGAACCTCTCCTGTGAGTCCTGTTTTAGAATCCGATGCATCACTTCAGGTTTACTGTATACCTTGCACCTTCTTGTTGACGATGAAACACAGAAATTGCATCGGAATTAAATTCAAAAGTCACAATGCCGACATAAGTACAAGAGAACTGACACTCTAACTTTCTATGATTTGCACCTCTCCTGTGAGTCCAGTTTTAGATTCCGATGCCTCTCTTCAGGTATACTGTGTACCTTGGACCTTCTTATTGACGATGACGCACTGAAATTGCATCGGAATTAAATTCAAAAGGCACAATGCCGAGTTAAGTACAAGGGCACTGACACTCTAACCAACTATGATTTGAACCTCTCCTGTGAGTCCAGTTTTAGATTCCGATGCGTCACTTCAGGTTTACTGTATCCCTTGGACATTCTTATTGACGATCAAACACAGATATTGCATCCGAGTTTTGATACAAAAGTCACAATGCCGACTTAAGTACAAGAGGACTGACACTCTAACTTTCTATGATTTGAACCTCTCCTGTGAGTCCAGTTTTAGATTCCGATGCTTCACTTCAGGTTTACTGTATACCTCAAACCTTCTTACTGACGATGAAACGCAGAAATTGCATCGGAATTTAATACAAAAGGCACAATGTCGACTTAAGTACAAGAGGGCTGACACTCTCACTTTCTATGATTGGAACCTCTCCTGTGACTCCAGTTTAAGATTCCGATGCTTCACTTCAGGTTTACTGCATACCTTGCACCTTCTCATTGACGATGAAACACAGAAATTGCATCGGAATTTAATACAAAAGGCACAATGCCGACTTCACTACAAGAGAACTGACACTCTCACTTTCAATGATTTGAACCTCTATAGTGAGTCCAGTTTTAGATTCCGATGCTTCACTTCAGGTTTACTGTATCCCATGGACCTTCTTATTGACGAAGAAACACAGAGTTTGCATCCGAATTTAATCCAAAAGGCACAATGCCGACTTAAGTACAAGAGGACTGACAGTCTCACTATCTATGATTTAAACCTCTCCTGTGAGTCCAGTTTTAGATTCCGATGCTTTACTTTAGGTTTACTGTATACCTTACACCTTCTTATTGACGATGAAACACAGAAATTGCATCCGAATTTAATACAAAATGCGCACTGCCGACCTAAGTACAAGAGGGCTGACACTCTAACTTTCTATGATTTGAACCTCTCCTGTTAATCCAGATTTAGATTCCGATGCTTCACTTCAGGTTTACTATATCCCTTGGACCTCTTTATTGACGATGAAACTTAGAAATTGCATCCGAATTTAATAGAAAAGGCACAATGCGGACTTAATTACAAGAGGACTGACCCTCTAACTTTCTATGATTTCAACGTCTCCTGTGAGACCAGTTTTAGATTCCGATGCCTTACTTTAGGTTTACTTTATACCTTGGACTTTCGTATTGACGATAGTTCACAGAAATTGCATCGCAGTTAAATTCAAAAGGCACAATGCCGACTTAAGTACAAGACGACTGACGCTCTAACTTTCTATGATTTGAAGCTCTCCTGTGAGTCCAGTTTTAGATTCCGATGCTTCACTTCAGGTTTACTGTATCCCTTGGACCATCTTATTGACGATGAAACACAGAAATTGCATCCGAATTTAATACAAAAGGCACAATGGTGACTTAAGTACAAGAGAACAGACACTCTAACTTTCTATGATTTGAACCTCTCCTGTGAGTCCAGTTTTAGGTTCGGTTGCTTCACTTCAGGTTTACTGCATACATTGCACCTTCTCATTGACGATGAAACACAGAAATTGCATCGGAATTTAATACAAAAGGCACAATGCCGACTTAACTACAAGAGAACTGACACTCTCACTTTCTATCATCTGAACCTCTATTGTAAGTCCAGTTTTAGATTCCGATGCTTCACTTCAGGTTTACTGTATCCCATGGAACTTCTTATTTACGAAGAAACACAGAGTTTGCATCCGAATTTAATAGAAAAGGCACAATGCCGACTTAAGTACAAGAGGACTGACACTCTAACTTTCTATGATTTGAACCTCTCCTGTGAGTCCAGTTTTAGATTCCGATGCTTCACTTCAGGTTTACTGTATACCATACACCTTCTTATTGACGATGAAACACTGAAATTGCATCGGAATTAAACACAAAATTCACAATGCCGACTTAAGTAAAAGAGGACTGACACTCTAACTTTCTTTGATTTGAACCTCTCCTGCGAGTCCAGTTTTAGATTCCGATGCTTCACTTCAGGTTTACTGTATCCCTTGGACCATCTTATTGACGATGAAACACAGAAATTGCATCCGAATTTAATACAAAATGCGCACTGCCGAACTAAGTACAAGAGGGCTGACACTCTAACTTTCTATGATTTGAACCTCTCCTGTTAATCCAGATTTAGATTCCGATGCTTCACTTCAGGTTTACTATATACCTTGGACCTCTTTATTGACGATGAAACTTAGAAATTGCATCCGAATTTAATAGAAAAGGCACAATGCGGACTTAATTACAAGAGGACTGACCCTCTAACTTTCTATGATTTCAACGTCTCCTGTGAGACCAGTTTTAGATTCCGATGCTTCACTTTAGGTTTACTTTATACCTTGGACTTTCGTATTGACGATGGATCACAGAAATTGCATCGCAGTTAAATTCAAAAGGCACAATGCCGACTTAAGTACAAGACGACTGACGCTCTAACTTTCTATGATTTGAAGCTCTCCTGTGAGTCCAGTTTTAGATTCCGATGCTTCACTTCAGGTTTACTGTATCCCTTGGACCATCTTATTGACGATGAAACACAGAAATTGCATCCGAATTTAATACAAAAGGCACAATGCCGACTTAAGTACAAGAGAACAGACACTCTAACTTTCTATGATTTGAACCTCTCCTGTGAGTCCAGTTTTAGGTTCGGTTGCTTCACTTCAGGTTTACTGTATACCTTGGACCTTCTTATTGGCGATGAAACACAGAAATTGCATCGGAATTAAATTCAAAAGCCACAATGCCGACTTAAGTACAAGAGGACTGACACTCTAACTTTCTATGAATTGAACCTCTCCTGTGAGTCTAGTTTTAGATTCCGATGCCTGTCTTCAGATTTACTGTGTACCTTGGACCTTCTTATTGACGATGACGCACTGAAATTGCATCGGAATTAAATTCAAAAGGCACAATGCCGAGTTAATTACAAGGGGACTGACACTCTAACCATCTATGAATTGAACCTCTCCTGTGAGTCCAGATTTAGATTCCGATCTTTCACTTAAGGTTTCCAGTGTAGCATGAACCTTCTTATTGTCGATGAAACACAGAAATTGCATCCGAATATAATCCAAAAGGCACAATGCTGACTTAACTACAAGAAGACTGACAGTCGCACTTTCTATGATTTGAACCACTCCTGTGAGTCCTGTTTTAGAATCCGCTGCTTCACTTCAGGTTTACTGTATACCTTGCACCTTCTTATTGACGATGAAACACAGAAATTGCATCGGAATTAAATTCAAAAGTCACAATGCCGACATAAGTACAAGAGAACAAACACTCTAACTTTCTATGATTTGAACCTCTCCTGTGAGTCCAGTTTTAGATTCCGATGCCTCTCTTCAGGTATACTGTGTACCTTGGACCTTCTTCTTGACGATGACGCACTGAAATTGCATCGGATTTGAATTCAAAAGGCACATGCCGAGTTAAGTACAAGGGCACTGACACTCTAACCATCTATGATTTGATCCTCTCCTGTGAGTCCAGTTTTAGATTCCGATGCGTCACTTCACGTTTACTGTATACCTCGGACCTTCTAACTGATGATGACACACAGAAATTGCATCCGAATTTAATACAAAAGGCACAATTGCGACTTAAGTACAAGAGGGCTGACACTCTCACTTTCTATGATTGGAACCTCTCCTGTGAGTCCAGTTTTAGATTCCAATGCTTCACTTCAGGTTTACTGCATACATTGCACCTTCTCATTGACGATGAAACACAGAAATTGCATCGGAATTTAATACAAAAGGCACAATGCCGACTTAACTACAAGAGAACTGACACTCTCACTTTCTATCATCTGAACCTCTATTGTAAGTCCAGTTTTAGATTCCGATGCTTCACTTCAGGTTTACTGTATCCCATGGAACTTCTTATTTACGAAGAAACACAGAGTTTGCATCCGAATTTAATACAAAAGGCACAATGCCTACTTAAGTACAAGAGGACTGACACTCTAACTTTCTATGATTTGAACCTCTCCTGTGAGACCAGTTTTAGATTCCGATGCTTCACTTCAGGTTTACTGTATACCATACACCTTCTTATTGACGATGAAACACTGAAATTGCATCGGAATTAAACACAAAATTCACAATGCCGACTTAAGTAAAAGAGGACTGACACTCTAACTTTCTTTGATTTGAACCTCTCCTGCGAGTCCAGTTTTAGATTCCGATGCTTCACTTCAGGTTTACTGTATCCCTTGGACCATCTTATTGACGATGAAACACAGAAATTGCATCCGAATTTAATACAAAAGGCACAATGCCGACTTAAGTACAAGAGGACTGACACTCTAACTATCTATGATTTGAACCTCTCCTGTGAGTCCAGTTTTAGTTTCCGATGCTTCACTTTAGGTTTACTGTAGACCTTGGACCTTCTTATTGACGATGAAACACAAAATTGCATCGGAATTAAAGTCAAAAGTCACAATGCCGACTTAAGTGCAATAGGACTGACACTCTAACTTTCTATGATTTGAACCTCTCCTGTGAGTCCAGTTTTAAATTCCTATGCTTCTCTTCAGGTTTACTGTGTACCTTGGACCTTCTTAATGACGATGAAGCACTAATATTGCATCGGAATTAAATGCAAAAGGCACAATGCCGAGTTAAGTACAAGGGGACAGACACTCTAACAATCTATGATTGGAACCTCTCCTGTGAGTCCAGTTTTAGATTCCGATGCTTCACTTTAGGTTTACTGTATACCTCGGACCTTCTTATTGACGATGAAACACAGAAATTGCATCCGAATTTAATACAAAAGGCACAATGCCGACTTCACTACAAGAGAACTGACACTCTCACTTTCAATGATTTGAACCTCTATAGTGAGTCCAGTTTTAGATTCCGATGCTTCACTTCAGGTTTACTGTATCCCATGGACCTTCTTATTGACGAAGAAACACAGAGTTTGCATCCGAATTTAATCCAAAAGGCACAATGCCGACTTACGTACAAGAGGACTGACAGTCTCACTATCTATGATTTAAACCTCTCCTGTGAGTCCAGTTTTAGATTCCGATGCTTTACTTCAGGTTTACTGTATACCTTACACCTTCTTATTGACGATGAAACACAGAAATTGCATCCGAATTTAATAGAAAAGGCACAATGCGGACTTAATTACAAGAGGACTGACCCTCTAACTTTCTATGATTTCAACGTCTCCTGTGAGTCCAGTTTTAGATTCCGATGCTTCACTTTAGGTTTACTTTATACCTTGGACTTTCTTATTGACGATAGATCACAGAAATTGCATCGCAGTTAAATTCAAAAGGCACAATGCCGACTTAAGTACAAGACGACTGACGCTCTAACTTTCTATGATTTGAAGCTCTCCTGTGAGTCCAGTTTTAGATTCCGATGCTTCACTTCAGGTTTACTGTATCCCTTGGACCATCTTATTGACGATGAAACACAGAAATTGCATCCGAATTTAATACAAAAGGCACAATGCCGACTTAAGTACAAGAGAACAGACACTCTAACTTTCTATTGATTTGAACCTCTCCTGTGAGTCCAGTTTTAGGTTCGGTTGCTTCACTTCAGGTTTACTGTATACCTTGGACCTTCTTATTGCGATGAAACACAGAAATTGCATCGGAATTAGATTCAAAAGCCACAATGCCGACTTAAGTACAAGAGGACTGACACTCTAACTTTCTATGAATTGAACCTCTCCTGTGAGTCTAGTTTTAGATTCCGATGCCTGTCTTCAGATTTACTGTGTACCTTGGACCTTCTTATTGACGATGACGCACTGAAATTGCATCGGAATTAAATTCAAAAGGCAGAATGCCGAGTTAATTACAAGGGGACTGACACTCTAACCATCTATGAATTGAACCTCTCCTGTGAGTCCAGATTTAGATTTCCGATCTTTCACTTAAGGTTTCCTGTGTAGCATGAACCTTCTTATTGTCGATGAAACACAGAAATTGCATCCGAATATAATCCAAAAGGCACAATGCTGACTTAACTACAAGAAGACTGACAGTCGCACTTTCTATGATTTGAACCACTCCTGTGAGTCCTGTTTTAGAATCCGCTGCTTCACTTCAGGTTTACTGTATACCTTGCACCTTCTTATTGACGATGAAACACAGAAATTTAATCGGAATTAAATTCAAAAGTCACAATGCCGACATAAGTACATGAGAACAGACACTCTAACTTTCTATGATTTGAACCTCTCCTGTGAGTCCAGTTTTAGATTCCGATGCCTCTCTTCAGGTATACTGTGTACCTTGGACCTTCTTATTGACGATGACGCACTGAAATTGCATCGGATTTAAATTCAAAAGGCACATGCCGAGTTAAGTACAAGGGCACTGACACTCTAACCATCTATGATTTGAACCTCTCCTGTGAGTCCTGTTTTAGATTCCGATGCGTCACTTCAGGTTTACTGTATACCTCGGACCTTCTAACTGATGATGAAACACAGAAATTGCATCCGAATTTAATACAAAAGGCACAATTGCGACTTAAGTACAAGAGGGCTGACACTCTCACTGTCTATGATTGGAACCTCTCCTGTGAGTCCAGTTTTAGATTCCAATGCTTCACTTCAGGTTTACTGCATACATTGCACCTTCTCATTGACGATGAAACACAGAAATTGCATCGGAATTTAATACAAAAGGCACAATGCCGACTTAACTACAAGAGAATGACACTCTCACTTTCTATCATCTGAACCTCTATTGTAAGTCCAGTTTTAGATTCCGATGCTTCACTTCAGGTTTACTGTATCCCATGGAACTTCTTATTTACGAAGAAACACAGAGTTTGCATCCGAATTTAATACAAAAGGCACAATGCCGACTTAAGTACAAGAGGACTGACACTCTAACTTTCTATGATTTGAACCTCTCCTGTGAGTCCAGTTTTAGATTCCGATGCTTCACCTCAGGTTTACTGTATACCATACACCTTCTTATTGACGATGAAACACTGAAATTGCATCGGAATTAAATACAAAATTCACAATGCCGACTTAAGTAAAAGAGGACTGACACTCTAACTTTCTTTGATTTGAACCTCTCCTGCGAGTCCAGTTTTAGATTCCGATGCTTCACTTCAGGTTTACTGTATCCCTTGGACCATCTTATTGACGATGAAACACAGAAATTGCATCCGAATTTAATACAAAAGGCACAATGCCGACTCAAGTACAAGAGGACTGACACTCTAACTTTCTATGATTTGAACCTCTCCTGTGAGTCCAGTTTTAGTTTCCGATGCTTCACTTTAGGTTTACTGTAGACCTTGGACCTTCTTATTGACGATGAAACACAAAATTGCATCGGAATTAAAGTCAAAAGTCACAATGCCGACTTAAGTGCAATAGGACTGACACTCTAACTTTCTATGATTTGAACCTCTCCTGTGAGTCCAGTTTTAAATTCCTATGCTTCTCTTCAGGTTTACTGTGTACCTTGGACCTTCTTAATGACGATGAAGCACTGATATTGCATCGGAATTAAATTCAAAAGGCACAATGCCAAGTTAAGTACAAGGGGACTGACACTCTAACAATCTATGATTGGAACCTCTCCTGTGATTCCAGTTTTAGATTCCGATGTTTCACTTCAGGTGTACTGTATCCCTTGGACCTTCTTATTGACGATCAAACACAGAAAATGCATCCGAATTTGATACAAAAGTCACAATGCCGACTTAAGTATAAGAGGACTGACACTCTAACTTTCTATGATTTAAACCTCGCCTGTGAGTCCAGTTTTAGATTCCGATGCTTCACTTTAGGTTTACTGTATACCTCGGACCTTCTTATTGACGATGAAACACAGAAATTGCATCCGAATTTAATTCAAAAAGCTCAATGGCGACTTAAGTACAAGAGGGCTGATACTCTAACTTTCTATGATTTGAACCTCTCCTGTGAGTCCAGTTTTAGATTCCGATGCTTGACTTCAGGTTTACTGTAAACCTTGGACCTTCTTATTGACGATGAAACACAGAGTTCGCATCCGAATTTAATACAAAAGGCGCAATGCCGACTTAAGTAGAAGAGGACTGACACTCTAACTTTCTATGATTTCAACCTCGCCTGTGAGTCCAGTTTTAGATTCCGATGCTTCACTTAAGGTTTACTGTATACCTTCGACTTTTTTATCGACGAGGAAACACAGAAATTGCATCCGAATTTAATACAAAATGCACAATGCCGACTTAAGTACAAGAGGACTGACACTCTCACTTTCTATGATTTAAATCTCTCCTGCGAGTTGAGTGTTAGATTCCGATGCTTCACTTCAGGTTCACTGTATACCTTGCACCTTCTTTTTGACGATGAAACACTGAAATCGCATCGGATTTTAATACAAAAGGCAAAATGCCAACTTACGTACAAGAGGACTGACACTCTCACTTTCGATGATTTGATCCTCTCCTTTGAGTCCAGTTTTAGATTCCGATGCTTCTCTTCAGGTTTTTGTGTACCTTGGACCTCCTTATTGACGATGAAACAAAGAAAGTGCAGCCGAATTAAATTCAAAAGACACAACGCCGAGTTAAGTACAAGAGGACTGACACTCTAACTTTCTATGATTTGAATCTCTCCAGTGAGTCCAGTTTTAGATTCCGATGCTTAACTTCTGGTTTACTGTATCCCTTGGACCTTCTTATTGACGATGAAACCCAGTAATTGCATCCGAATTTAATATAAAAGTCACAATGCCGACCTAAGTACAAGAGGACTGACACTCTAATTTTCTATGATTTGAACCTCTCCTGTGAGTCCAGTTTTAGATTCCGATGCTTCACTTCAGGTTTACTGTATCCTCGGACTTTCTCTTTGACGACGAAACACAGATATTGCATCCGAAAATAATACAAAAGGCACAATGCCGACTTAAGTACAAGAGGGCTGACACTTTAACTTTCTATGATTTGAACCCCTCCTGTGAGTCCAGTTTTAGATTCCGATGCTTCACTTCAGGTTTACTGTATAACTTGGACCTTCTTATTGACGATGAAACACAGAAATTGCATCGGAATCAAATTCAAAAGCCACAATGCCGACTTAAGTACAAGAGGACTGACACTCTAACTTTCTATGAATTGAACCTCTCCTGTGAGTCTAGTTTTAGATTCCGATGCCTCTCTTCAGATTTACTGTGTACCTTGGACCTTCTTATTGACGATGACGCACTGAAATTGCATCGGAATTAAATTCAAAAGGCAGAATGCCGAGTTAATTACAAGGGGACTGACACTCTAACCATCTATGAATTGAACCTCTCCTGTGAGTCCAGATTTAGATTCCGATCTTTCACTTAAGGTTTCCTGTGTAGCATGGACCTTCTTATTGTCGATGAAACACAGAAATTTCATCCGAATATAATTCAAAAGGCACAATGCTGACTTAACTACAAGAAGACTGACAGTCGCACTTTCTATGATTTGAATAACTCCTGTGAGTCCTGTTTTAGAATCCGCTGCTTCACTTCAGGTTTACTGTATACCTTGCACCTTCTTATTGACGATGAAACACAGAAATTGGATCGGAATTAAATTCAAAAGTCACAATGCCGACATAAGTACAAGAGAACAGACACTCTAACTTTCTATGATTTGAACCTCTCCTGCGAGTCCAGTTTTAGATTCCGATGCCTCTCTTCAGGTATACTGTGTACCTTGGACCTTCTTATTGACGATGACGCACTGAAATTGCATTCGATTTACATTCAAAAGGCACATGCCGAGTTAAGTACAAGGGCACTGACACTCTAACCATCTATGATTTGAACCTCACCTGTGAGTCCAGTTTTAGATTCCGATGCGTCACTTCAGGTTTACTGTATACCTCGGACCTTCATACTGATGATGAAACACAGAAATTGCATCCGAATATAATACAAAAGGCACAATTGCGACTTAAGTACAAGAGGGCTGACACTCTCACTTTCTATGATTGGAACCTCTCCTGTGAGTCCAGTTTTAGATTCCAGTGCTTCACTTCAGGTTTACTGCATACATTGCACCTTCTCATTGGCAATGAAACACAGAAATTGCATCGGAATTTAATACAAAAGGCACAATGCCGACTTAACTACAAGAGAACTGACACTCTCACTTTCTATGATCTGAACCTCTATTGTAAGTAAAGTTTTAGATTCCGATGCTTCACTTGAGGTTTACTGTATCCCATGGAACTTCTTATTTACGAAGAAACACAGAGTTTGCATCCGAATTTAATACAAAAGGCACAATGCCGACTTAAGTACAAGAGGACTGACACTCTAACTTTCTATGATTTGAACCCCTCCTGTGAGTCCAGTTTTAGATTCCGATGCTTCACTTCAGGTTTACTGTATAGCTTGGACCTTCTTATTGACGATGAAACACAGAGTTTGCATCCGAATTTAATGCAAAAGGCACAATGCCGACTTCAGTACAAGAGGACTGACATTCTCACTATCTATCATTTGAAACTCTCCTGTGAGTCCAGTTTTAGATTCCGATGCTTCACTTCAGGTTTACTGTATCCCTTGGACCTTCTTATTGACGATGAAACACAGAGTTTGCATCTGAATTTAATACAAAAGTCACAGTGCCGACTTAAGTACAAGAGGACTGACACTCTAACTTTCTATGATTTAACCCTTTCCTGTGAGTCCAGTTTTAGATTCCGATTCTTCACTTCAGGTTTACTGCATCCCTTGGACTTTCTTATTGACGATGAAACACAGAAATTGCATCCGTATTTAATACAAAAGGCACAATGCCGACTTAAGTACAAGAGGACTGACACTCTCACTTTCTATGATTTGAACCTCTCCTGTGAGTCCAGTTTTAGATTCCGATGCTTCACTACAGGTTAACTGCATACCTTGCACGTTCTCATTGACGACGAAACACAGTAATTGCATCGGAATTTAATACAAAAGGCACAATGCCGACTTAACTACAAGAGAACTGACACTCTCACTTACTATGATTTGAACCTCTATTGTGAGTCCAGTTTTAGATTCCGATGCTTCACTTCAGGTTTAGTGTAAACCTTGGACCTTCTTATTGGCGATGAAAGACAGAAATTGCATCCGAATTAAATTCAAAAAGCACAATGCCGAGTTAAGTACTAGAGAACTGACACTCTAACTTTCTATGATTTGAACCTCTCCTGTGAGTCCAGTTTTAGATTCCGATGCCTCACTTCAGGTTTACTGTATCCCTTGGACCTTCTTATTGACGATGACGCACTGAAATTGCATCGGATTTAATTTCAAAAGACACATGCCGAGTTACGTACAAGGGCACTGACACTCTAATCATCTATGAATTGAACCTCTCCTGTGAGTCCAGATTTAGATTCCGATCTTTCACTCTAGGTTTCCTGTGTACCATGGACCTTCTTATTGACGATGAAACACAGAAATTGCATCCGAATTTAATTCAAAAGGCACAATGCTGGCTTAACTACAACAAGACTGACAGTCGCACTTTCTATGATTTGAACCACTCCTGTGAGTCCTGTTTTAGAATCCGCTGCTTCACTTCAGGTTTACTGTATACCTTGCACCATCTTATTGACGATGAAACACAGAAATTGCATCGGAATTAAATTCAAAAGTCACAATGCCGACATAAGTACAAGAGAACAGACACTCTAACTTTGTATGATTTGAACCTCTCCTGTGAGTCCAGTTTTAGATTCCGATGCCTCTCTTCAGGTATACTGTGTACCTTGGACCTTCTTATTGACGATGACGCACTGAAATTGCATCGGATTTAAATTCAAAAGGCACATGCCGAGTTAAGTACAAGGGCACTGACACTCTAACCATCTATGATTTGAACTTCTCCTGTGAGTCCAGTTTTAGATTCCGATGCGCCACTTCAGGTTTACTGTATACCTCGGACCTTCTTACTGATGATGAAACACAGAAATTGCATCCGAATCTAATACAAAAGCACAATTGCGACTTAAGTACAAGAGGGCTGACACTCTCACTTCCTATGATTGGCCCTCTCCTGTGAGTCCAGTTTTAGATTCCGATGCTTCACTTCAGGTTTACTGCATACATTGCACCTTCTCATTGACGATGAAACACAGAAATTGCATCGGAATTTAATACAAAAGGCACAATGCCGACTTAACTACAAGAGAACTGACCCTCTCATTTTCTATGATTTGAACCTCTATTGTAAGTCCAGTTTTAGATTCCGATGCTTCACTTCAGGTTTCTGTATACCATGGAACTTCTTATTGACGAAGAAACACAGAGTTTGCATGCGAATTTAATACAAAAGGCACAATGCCGACTTAAGTACAAGAGGACTGACACTCTAACTTTCTATGATTTGAACCTCTCCTGTGAGTCCAGTTTTAGATTCCGATGCTTCACTTCAGGTTTACTGTATACCTTACACCTTCTTATTGACGATGAAACAATGAAATTGCATCGGAATTAAATACAAAAGGCACAATGCCGACTTAAGTAAAAGAGGACTGACACTCTAACTTTCTTTGATTTGAACCTCTCCTGTGACTCCAGTTTTAGATTCCGATGCTTCACTTCAGGTTTACTGCATACCTTGCACCTTCTCATTGACGATGAAACACAGAAATTGCATCGGAATTAGTACAAAAGGCACAATGCCGACTTCACTACAAGAGAACTGACACTCTCACTTTCTATGATTTGAACCTCTATTGTGAGTCCAGTTTTAGAATCCGATGCTTCACTTCAGGATTACTGTATCCCATGGAACTTCTTATTGACGAAGAAACACAGAGTTTGCATCCGAATTTAATCCAAAAGGCACAATGCCGACTTAAGTACAAGAGGACTGACAGTCTCACTCTCTATGATTTAAACCTCTCCTGTGAGTCCAGTTTTAGATTCCGATGCTTTACTTCAGGTTTACTGTATACCTTACACCTTCTTATTGACGATGAAACACAGAAATTGCATCCGAATTTAATACAAAATGCGCACTGCCGACCTAAGTACAAGAGGGCTGACACTCTAACTTTCTATGATTTGAACCTCTCCTGTTAATCCAGATTTAGATTCCGATGCTTCACTTCAGGTTTACTATATCCCTTGGACCTCTTTATTGACGATGAAACTTAGAAATTGCATCCGAATTTAATAGAAAAGGCACAATGCGGACTTAATTACAAGAGGACTGACCCTCTAACTTTCTATGATTTCAACGTCTCCTGTGAGTCCAGTTTTAGATTCAGATTATTCATTTTAGGTTTACTGTATACCTTGGACTTTCTTATTGACGATGGATCACAGAAATTGAATCGCAATTAAATTCAAAAGGCACAATGCCGACTTAAGTACAAGACGACCGACGCTCTAACTTTCTATGATTTGAAGCTCTCCTGTGAGTCCAGTTTTAGATTCCGATGCTTCACTTCAGGTTTACTGTATCCCTTGGACCATCTTATTGACGATGAAACACAGAAATTGCATCCGAATTTAATACATAAGGCACAATGCCGACTTAAGTACAAGAGAACTGACACTCTATCTTTCTATGATTTGAACCTCTCCTGTGAGTCCAGTTTTAGGTTCGGTTGCTTCACTTCAGGTTTACTGTATTCCTTGGACCTTCTTATTGGCGATGAAACACAGAAATTGCATCGGAATGAAATTCAAAAGCCACAATGCCGACTTAAGTACAAGGGGACTGACACTCTAACTTTCTATGAATTGAACCTCTCCTGTGAGTCTAGTTTTAGATTCCGATGCCTCTCTTCAGGTTTACTGTGTACCTTGGACCTTCTTATAGACGATGACGCACTGAAATTGCATCGGAATTAAATTCAAAAGGCACAATGCCGAGTTAATTACAAGAGGACTGACACTCTAACCATCTATGAATTGAACCTCTCCTGTGAGTCCAGATTTAGATTCCGATACTTCACTTGAGGTTTCCTGTGTAGCATGGACCTTCTTATTGTCGATGAAACACAGAAATTGCATCCGAATTTAATTCAAAAGGCACAAATCTGACTTAACTACAAGAAGAGTGACAGTCGCACCTTCTATGATTTGAACCACTCCTGTGAGTCCTGTTTTAGAATCCGCTGCTTCACTTCTGGTTTACTGTATACCTTGCACCTTCTTATTGACGATGAAACACAGAAATTGCATCGGAATTAAATTCAAAAGTCACAATTCCGACATAAGTACAAGAGAACTGACACTCTAACTTTCTATGATTTGAACCTCCCCTGTGAGTCCAGTTTTAGATTCCGATGCCTCTCTTCGGGTATACTGTGTACCTTGGACCTTCTTATTGACGATGACGCACTGAAATTGCATCGGATTTAAATTCAAAAGGCACATGCCGAGTTAAGTACAAGGGCACTGACACTCTAACCATCTATGATTTGAACCTCTCCTGTGAGTCCAGTTTTAGATTCCGATGCGTCACTTCAGGTTTACTGTATACCTTGGACCTTCTTACTGATGATGAAACACAGAAATTGCATCCGAATTTAACACAAAAGGCACAATTGCGACTTAATTACAACAGGGCTGACACTCTCACTTACTATGATTGGAACCTCTCCTGTTAGTCCAGTTTTAGATTCCAATGCTTCACTTCAGGTTTACTGCATACATTGCACCTTCTCATTGACGATGAAACACAAAAATTGCATCGGATTTTAATGCAAAAGGCACAATGCCGACTTCAGTACAAGAGGGTTGACACTCTCACTTCCTATGATTGGAACCTCTCCTGTGAGTCCAGTTTTAGATTCCGATGCTTCACTTCAGGTTTACTGCATACATTGCACCTTCTCATTGACGATGAAACACAGAAATTGCATCGGAATTTAATACAAAAGGCACAATGCCGACTTAACTACAAGAGAACTGACCCTCTCACTTTCTATGATTTGAACCTCTATTGTAAGTCCAGTTTTAGATTCCGATGCTTCACTTCAGGTTTCTGTATACCATGGAACTTCTTATTGACGAAGAAACACAGAGTTTGCATCCGAATTTAATACAAAAGGCACAATGCCGACTTAAGTACAAGAGGGACTGACACTCTAACTTTCTATGATTTGAACCTCCCCTGTGAGTAAAGTTTTAGATTCCGATGCTTCACTTCAGGTTTACTGTATACCTTACACCTTCTTATTGACGATGAAACACTGAAATTGCATCGGAATTAAATACAAAAGGCACAATGCCGACTTAAGTAAAAGAGGACTGACACTCTAACTTTCTTTGATTTGAACCTCTCCTGTGACTCCAGTTTTAGATTCCGATGCTTCACTTCAGGTTTACTGCATACCTTGCACCTTCTCATTGACGATGAAACACAGATATTGCATCGGAATTAGTACAAAAGGCACAATGCCGACTTCACTACAAGAGAACTGACACTCTCACTTTCTATGATTTGAACCTCAATTGTGAGTCCAGTTTTAGATTCCGATGCTTCACTTCAGGATTACTGTATCCCATGGAACTTCTTATTGACGAAGAAACACAGAGTTTGCATCCGAATTTAATCCAAAAGGCACAATGCCGACTTAAGTACAAGAGGACTGACAGTCTCACTTTCTATGATTTAAACCTCTCCTGTGAGTCCAGTTTTAGATTCCGATGCTTTACTTCTGGTTTACAGTATACCTTGCACCTTCTTATTGACGATGAAACACAGAAATTTCATCGGAATTAAATTCAAAAGTCACAATTCCGACATAAGTACAAGAGAACTGACACTCTAACTTTCTATGATTTGAACCTCCCCTGTGAGTCCAGTTTTAGATTCCGATGCCTCTCTTCGGGTATACTGTGTACCTTGGACCTTCTTATTGACGATGACGCACTGAAATTGCATCGGATTTAAATTCAAAAGGCACATGCCGAGTTAAGTACAAGGGCACTGACACTCTAACCATCTATGATTTGAACCTCTCCTGTGAGTCCAGTTTTAGATTCCGATGCGTCACTTCAGGTTTACTGTATACCTTGGACCTTCTTACTGATGATGAAACACAGAAATTGCATCCGAATTTAACACAAAAGGCACAATTGCGACTTAATTACAACAGGGCTGACACTCTCACTTACTATGATTGGAACCTCTCCTGTTAGTCCAGTTTTAGATTCCAATGCTTCACTTCAGGTTTACTGCATACATTGCACCTTCTCATTGACGATGAAACACAAAAATTGCATCGGATTTTAATGCAAAAGGCACAATGCCGACTTCAGTACAAGAGGGTTGACACTCTCACTTCCTATGATTGGAACCTCTCCTGTGAGTCCAGTTTTAGATTCCGATGCTTCACTTCAGGTTTACTGCATACATTGCACCTTCTCATTGACGATGAAACACAGAAATTGCATCGGAATTTAATACAAAAGGCACAATGCCGACTTAACTACAAGAGAACTGACCCTCTCACTTTCTATGATTTGAACCTCTATTGTAAGTCCAGTTTTAGATTCCGATGCTTCACTTCAGGTTTCTGTATACCATGGAACTTCTTATTGACGAAGAAACACAGAGTTTGCATCCGAATTTAATACAAAAGGCACAATGCGGACTTAATTACAAGAGGACTGACCCTCTAACTTTCTATGATTTGAACCTCTCCTGTGAGTCCAGTTTTAGGTTCGGTTGCTTCACTTCAGGTTTACTGTATACCTTGGACCTTCTTATTGGCGATGAAACACAGATATTGCATCGGAATTAAATTCAAAAGCCACAATGCCGACTTAAGTACAAGAGGACTGACACTCTAACTTTCTATGAAATGAACCTCTCCTGTGAGTCTAGTTTTAGATTCCGATGCCTCTCTTCAGGTTTACTGTGTACCTTGGACCTTCTTATTGACGATAACGCACTGAAATTGCATCGGAATTAAATTCAAAAGGCACAATGCCGAGTTAATTACAAGAGGACTGACACTCTAACCATCTATGAATTGAACCTCTCCTGTGAGTCCAGATTTAGATTCCGATCTTTCACTTAAGGTTTCCTGTGTGGCATGGACCTTCTTATTGTCGATGAAACACAGAAATTGCATCCGAATTTAATTCAAAAGGCACAAATCTGGCTTAACTACAAGAAGACTGACAGTCGCACTTTCTATGATTTGAACCACTCCTGTGAGTCCTGTTTTAGAATCCGCTGCTTCACTTCAGTTTTACTGTATACCTTGCACCTTCTTATTGACGATGAAACACAGAGTTTGCATCCGAATTAAATACAAAAGGCACAATGCCGACTTAAGTACAGGAGGACTGACACACTAACTTTCTATGATTTGAACCTCTCCTGTGAGTCCAGTTTTAGATTCCGATGCTTCACTTCAGGTTTACTGTACACCTTACACCTTCTTATTGACGATGAAACACTGAAATTGCATCGGAATTAAATACAAAATTCACAATGCCGACTTAAGTAAAAGAGGACTGACACTCTAACTTTCTTTGATTTTAACCTCTCCTGTGAGTCCAGTTTTTAGATTCCGATGCTTCACTTCAGGTTTACTGTATCCCTTGGACTATCTTATTGACGATGAAACACAGAAATTGCATACGAATTTAATACAAAAGGCACAATGCCGACTTAAGTACAAGAGGACTGACACTCTAAACTTTCTATGATTTGAACCTCTACTGTGAGTCCAGTTTTAGTTTCCGATGCTTCACTTCAGGTTTACTGTAGACCTTGGACCTTCTTATTGACGATGAAACACAGAAATTGCATCGGAATTAAAGTCAAAAGTCACAATGCCGACTTACGTGCAATAGGACTGACACTCTAACTTTCCATGATTTGAACCTCTCCTGTGAGTCCAGTTTTAAATTCCTATGCTTCTCTTCAGGTTTACTGTGTACCTTGGACCTTCTTAATGACTATGAAGCACTGATATTGCATCGGAATTAAATTCAAAAGGCACAATGCCGAGTTAAGTACAAGGGGACTGACACTCTAACTTTCTTTGATTTGAACCTCTCCTGCGAGTCCAGTTTTAGATTCCGATGCTTCACTTCAGGTTTACTGTATCCTCGGACTTTCTCTGTGACGACGAAACACAGAAATTGCATCCGAAAATAATACAAAAGGCACAATGCCGACTTAAGTACAAGAGGGCTGACACTTTAACTTTCTATGATTTGAACCCCTCCTTTGAGTCCAGTTTTAGATTCCGATGCTTCACTTCAGATTTACTGTATAACTTGGACCTTCTTATTGACGATGAAACACAGAGTTTGCAATCGAATTTAATGCAAAAGGCACAATGCCGACTTCAGTACAAGAGGACTGACATTCTCACTTTCTATGATTTGAAACTCTGCTGTGAGTCCAGTTTTAGATTCCGATGCTTCACATCAGGTTTACTGTATCCCTTGGACCTCCTTAATGACGATGAAACACAGAGTTTGCATCCGAATTTATTACAAAAGGCACAATGCCGAATTATGTACAGGAGGACTGACACTCTCACTTTCTATGACTTGAACATCACCTGTGAGTCCAGTTTTAGATTCCGATGCTTCACTTGAGGTATACCATATACCTTGGGCCTTCTTATTGACGATGAAACACAGAAATTGCATCCGAATTTAATACAACAGGCACAATACCGACTTAAGTACAAGAGGACTGACAGTCTCACTTTCTATGATTTGAACCACTCTTGTGAGTCCAGTTTTAGATTCCGATGCTTCACTTTAGTTTTACTGTATACCTTGCACCTTCTTATTGACGATGATAGACCTAAATTGCATCCGAATTTAATACAAAAGGCACAATGCCGACCTAAGTACAATAGTACAGACACTCTCACTTTCTATGATTGGAACCTCTCCTGTGAGTCCAGTTTTAGATTCCGATGCTTCACTTCAGGTTTACTGCATACCTTGCACGTTCTCATTGACGACGAAACACAGATATTGCATCGGAATTTAATACAAAAGGCACAATGCCGACTTAACTACAAGAGAACTGACACTCTCACTTACTATGATTTGAACCTCTATTGTGAGTCCAGTTTTAGATTCCGATGCTTCACTTCAGGTTTACTGTATCCCATGGAACTTCTTATTGACGATGAAACACAGAGTTTGCATCCGAATTTATTACAAAAGGCACAATGCCGAATTAAGTACAGGAGGACTGACACTCTCACTTTCTATGACTTGAACCTCTCCTGTGAGTCCAGTTTTAGATTCCGATGCTTCACTTGAGGTATACTATATACCTAGGACCTTCTTATTGACGATGAAACACCTAAATTGCATCCGAATTTAATACAAAAGGCACAATGCCGACCTAAGTACAAGAGTACTGACACTCTAACTTTATATGATTTGAACATCTCCTGTGAGTCCAGTTTAGAGATTCCGTGCTTCACTTCAGGTTTAGTGTAAACCTTGGACCTTCTTATTGGCGATGAAAGACAGAAATTGCATCCGAATTAAATTCAAAAGGCACAATGCCGAGTTAAGTACTAGAGGACTGACACTCTAACTTTCTAAGATTTGAACCTCTCCTGTGAGTCCAGTTTTAGATTCCGATCCCTCACTTCAGGTTTACTGTATCCCTTGGACCTTCTTATTGACGATGACGCACTGAAATGGCATCGGATTTAAATTCAAAAGGCACATGCCGAGTTAAGTACAAGGGCACTGACACTCTAATAATCTATGATTTGAACCTCTCCTGTGAGTCCAGATTTAGATTCCGATCTTTCACTCAAGATTTCCGGTGTACCATGGACCTTCTTATTGTCGATGAAACACAGAAATTGCATCCGAATTTAATTCAAAAGGCACAATGCTGACTTAACTACAAGAAGACTGACAGTCGCACTTTCTATGATTTGAACCACTCCTGTGAGTCCTGTTTTAGAAACCGCTGCTTAACTTCAGGTTTACTGTATACCTTGCACCATCTTATTGACGATGAAACACAGAAATTGCATCGGAATTAAATTCAAAAGTCACAATGCCGACATAAGTACAAGAGAACTGACACTCTAACTTTGTATGATTTGAACCTCTCTTGTGAGTCCAGTTTTAGATTCCGATGCCTCTCTTCAGGTATACTATGTACCTTGGACCTTCTTATTGACGATGACGCACTGAAATTGCATCGGATTTAAATTCAAAAGGCACATGCCGAGTTAAGTTCAAGGGCACTGACACTCTAACCATCTATGATTTGAACCTCTCCTGTGAGTCCAGTTTTAGATTCCGATGCCTCCCTTCAGGTTTACTGTATACCTCGGACCTTCTTACTGATGATGAAGCACAGAAATTGCATCCGAATTTAATACAAAAGGCACAATTGCGACTTAAGTACAAGAGGGCTGACACTCTCACTTTCTATGATTGGAACCTCTCCTGTGAGTCCAGTTTTAGATTCCGATGCTTCACTTCAGGTTTACTGCATACATTGCACCTTCTCATTGACGATGAAACACAGAAATTTAATCGGAATTTAATACAAAAGGCACAATGCCGACTTAACTACAAGAGAACTGACCCTCTCACTTTCTATGATTTGAACCTCTATTGTAAGTCCAGTTTCAGATTCCGATGCTTCACTTCAGGTTTACTGTATCCCATGGAACTTCTTATTGACGAAGAAACACAGAGTTTGCATCCGAATTTAATACAAAAGGCACAATGCCGACTTAAGTACAAGAGGACTGACACTCTAACTTTCTATGATTTGAACCTCTCCTGTGAGTCCAGTTTTAGATTCCGATGCTTCACTTCAGGTTTGCAGTATACCTTACACCTTCTTATTGACGATGAAACACTGAAATTGCATCGGAATTAAATACAAAAGGCACAATGCCGACTTAAGTAAAAGAGGACTGACACTCTAACTTTCTTTGATTTGAACCTCTCCTGTGAGTCCAGTTTTAGATTCCGATGCTTCACTTCAGGTTTACTGTATCCCTTGGACCATCTTATTGACGATGAAACACAGAAATTGCATCCGAATTTAATAAAAAAGGCACAATGCCGACTTAAGTACAAGAGGACTGACACATTAACTTTCTATGATTTGAACCTCTCCTGTGAGTCCAGTTTTAGTTTCCGATGCTTTACTTCAGGTTAACTGTATACCTTGGACCTTCTTATTGACGATGAAACACAGAAATTGAATCGGAATTAAAGTCAAAAGTCACAATGCCGACTTAAGTGCAAGAGCACTGACACTCTAACTTTCTATGATTTGAACCTCTCCTGTGAGTCCAGATTTAAATTCCTATGCTTCTCTTCAGGTTTACTGTGTACCTTGGACCTTCTTAATGACGATGAGGCACTGATTTTGCATCGGAATTAAATTCAAAAGGCACAATGCCGAGTTAAGTACAAGGGGACTGACACTCTAACTTTCTATGATTTGAACTTCTCCTGTGAGTCCAGTTTTAGATTCCGATACTTCACTTTAGGTTTACTGTATACCTCGGACATTCTTATTGACGATGAAACTCAGAAATTGCATCCGAATTTAATTCAAAAGGCTCAATGGCGACTTAAGTACAAGAGGGCTGATACTCTAACTTTCTATGATTTGAACCTCTCCTGTGAGTCCAGTTTTAGATTCCGATGCTTCACTTCAGGTTTACTGTATACCTTGGACCTTCTTATTGACGATGAAACACAGAGTTTGCATCCGAATTTAATACAAAAGGCGCAATGCCGACTTAAGTACAAGAGGACTGACACTCTAACATTCTATGATTTCAACCTCGCCTGTGAGTCCAGTTTTAGATTCCGATGCTTCACTTAAGGTTTACTGTATACCTTCGACTTTCTTATTGACGAGGAAACACAGAAATTGCTTCCGAATTTAATACAAAATGCACAATGCCCGACTTAAGTACAAGAGGACTGACACTCTCACTTTCTATGATTTAAATCTCTCCTGTGAGTTGAGTGTTAGATTCCGATGCTTCACTTCAGGTTTACTGTATACCTTGCATCTTCTTCTTCACGATGAAACATTGAAATCGCATCGGATATTAATACAAAAGGCAAAATGCCAACTTACGTACAAGAGGACTGACACTCTCACTTTCGATGATTTGATCCTCTCCTGTGAGTCCAGGTTTAGATTCCGATGCTTCTCTTCAGGTTTTTGTGTACCTTAGACCCACTTATTGATGATGAAACACAGAAATTGCATCCGAATTTAATACAAAAGTCACAATAGCGACTTAAGTACAAGAGGACTAACACTCTAACTTTCTAATATTTGAACCTCTCCTGTGAGTCCAGTTTTAGATTCCGATGCTTCACTTCAGGTTTACTGTATCCCTTGGACCTTCTTATTGTGATGAAACACAGAATTTGCATCTGAATTTAATACAAAAGTCACAAAGCCGACTTAAGTACAAGAGGACTGACACTCTAACTTTCTATGATTTGAACCTCTCCTGTGAGTCCAGTTTTAGATTCCAATTCTTCACTTCAGGTTTACTGTATCCCTTGGACTTTCTTATTGACGATGAAACACAGAAATTGCATCCGTATTTAATACAAAAGGCCTCAATGCCGACTTAAGTACAAGAGGAGTGATACTCTCACTTTCTATGATTAGAACCTCTCCTGTGAGTCCAGTTTTAGATTCCGATGCTTGACTTCAGGTTTACTGTATACCTCGGACTTTCTCTTTGACGATGAAACACAGAAATTGCATCCGAAATTAATACAAAAGGCACAATGCCGACTTTAGTACAAGAGGGCAGACACTTTAACTTTCTATGATTTGAACCCCTCCTGTGAGTCCAGTTTTAGATTCCGATGCTTCACTTCAGGTTTACTGTATAACTTGGACCTCCTTATTGACGATGAAACACAGAGTTCGCATCCGAATTTAATACACAAGGCACAATGCCGAATTCAGTACAAGACTACCTACATTCGCACTTTCTATGATTTGAAACTCTCCTGTGAGTCCAGTTTTAGATTTCGATGCTTCACTTCAGGTTTACTGTATCCCTTGGACCTTCTTATTGACGATGAAACACAGAAATTGCATCCCAATTTAATACAAAAAGCACAATTGCGACTTAAGTACAAGAGGACTAACACTCTAACTTTCTATGATTTGAACCTCTCCTGTGAGTCCAGTTTTAGATTCCGATGCCTCACTTCAGGTTTACTGTATCCCTTGGACCTTCTTATTGACGATGGCGCACTGAAATTGCATCGGATTTAAATTCAAAAGGCACATGCCGAGTTAAGTACAAGGGCACTGACACTCTAACCATCTATGATTTGAACCTCTCCTGTGAGTCCAGATTTAGATTCCGATCTTTCACTTAAGGTTTCCTGTGTACCATGGACCTTCATATTGTCGATGAAACACAGAAATTGCATCCGAATTTAATTCAAAAGGCACAATGCTGACCTAACTACAAGAAGACTGACAGTCGCACTTTCTATGATTTGAACCACTCCTGTGAGTCCTGTTTTAGAATCCGCTGCTTCACTTCAGGTTTACTGTATACCTTGCACCTTCTTATTGACGATGAAACACAGAAATTGCATCGGAATTAAATTCAAAAGTCACAATGCCGACATAAGTACAAGAGAACTGACACTCTAACTTTCTATGATTTGTACCTCTCCTGTGAGTCCAGTTTTAGATTCCGATGCCTCTCTTCAGGTATACTGTGTACCTTGGACCTTCGTATTGACGATGACGCACTGAAATTGCATCGGATTTAAATTCAAAAGCCACATGCCGAGTTAAGTACAAGGGCACTGACACTCTAACCATCTATGATTTGAACCTCTCCTGTGAGTCCAGTTTTAGATTCCGATGCGCCACTTCAGGTTTACTGTATACCTCGGACCTTCTTACTGATGATGAAACACAGAAATTGCATCCGAATTTAATACAAAAGGCACAATGCCGACCTAAGTACAAGAGTACTGACACTCTAACTTTATATGATTTGAACCTCTCCTGTGAGTCCAGTTTTAGATTCCGATGCTTCACTTCAGGTTTACTGCATACATTGCACCTTCTCATTTACGATGAAACACAGAAATTGCATCGGAATTTAATACAAAAGGCACAATGCCGACTTAACTACAAGAGAACTGACACTCTAACTTTCTATGATTTGAACCTCTATTGTGACTCCAGTTTTAGATTCCGATGCTTCACTTCAGGTTTACTGTATCCCATGGAACTTCTTATTGACGATGAAACACAGAGTTTGCATCCGAATTTATTACAAAAGGCACAATGCCGAATTAAGTACAGGAGGACTGACACTCTCACTTTCTATGACTTGAACCTCTCCTGTGAGTCCAGTTTTAGATTCCGATGCTTCACTTGAGGTATACTATATACCTAGGACCTTCTTATTGACGATGAAACACCTAAATTGCATCCGAATTTAATACAAAAGGCACAATGCCGACCTAAGTACAAGAGTACTGACACTCTAACTTTATATGATTTGAACCTCTCCTGTGAGTCCAGTTTTAGATTCCGTGCTTCACTTCAGGTTTAGTGTAAACCTTGGACCTTCTTATTGGCGATGAAAGACAGAAATTGCATCCGAATTAAATTCAAAAGGCACAATGCCGAGTTAAGTACTAGAGGACTGACATTCTAACTTTCTAAGATTTAAACCTCTCCTGTGAGTCCAGTTTTAGATTCCGATCCCTCACTTCAGGTTTACTGTATCCCTTGGACCTTCTTATTGACGATGACGCACTGAAATTGCATCGGATTTAAATTCAAAAGGCACATGCCGAGTTAAGTACAAGGGCACTGACACTCTAATAATCTATGATTTGAACCTCTCCTGTGAGTCCAGATTTAGGTTCCGATCTTTCACTCAAGATTTCCTGTGTACCATGGACCTTCTTATTGTCGATGAAACACAGAAATTGCATCCGAATTTAATTCAAAAGGCACAATGCTGACTTAACTACAAGAAGACTGACAGTCGCACTTTCTATGATTTGAACCACTCCTGTGAGTCCTGTTTTAGAAACCGCTGCATAACTTCAGGTTTACTGTATACCTTGCACCATCTTATTGACGATGAAACACAGAAATTGCATCGGAATTAAATTCAAAAGTCACAATGCCGACATAAGTACAAGAGAACTGACACTCTAACTTTGTATGATTTAAACCTCTCCTGTGAGTCCAGTTTTAGATTCCGATGCCTCCCTTCAGGTTTACTGTATACCTCGGACCTTCTTACTGATGATGAAGCACAGAAATTGCATCCGAATTTAATACAAAAGGCACAATTGCGACTTAAGTACAAGAGGGCTGACACTCTCACTTTCTATGATTGGAACCTCTCCTGTGAGTCCAGTTTTAGATTCCGATGCTTCACTTCAGGTTTACTGCATACATTTCACCTTCTCATTGACGATGAAACACAGAAATTTAATCGGAATTTAATACAAAAGGCACAATGCCGACTTAACTACAAGAGAACTGACCCTCTCACTTTCTATGATTTGAACCTCTATTGTAAGTCCAGTTTTAGATTCCGATGCTTCACTTCAGGTTTACTGTATCCCATGGAACTTCTTATTGACGAAGAAACACAGAGTTTGCATCCGAATTTAATACAAAAGGCACAATGCCGACTTAAGTAAAAGAGGACTGACACTCTAACTTTCTTTGATTTGAACCTCTCCTGCGAGTCCAGTTTTAGTTTCCGATGCTTCACTTCAGGTTTACTGTATCCCTTGGACCATCTTATTGACGATGAAACACAGAAATTGCATCCGAATTTAATACAAAAGGCACAATGCCGACTTAAGTACAAGAGGACTGACACTTTAACTTTCTATGATTTGAACCTCTCCTGTGAGTCCAGTTTTAGTTTCCGATGCTTTACTTCAGGTTAACTGTATACCTTGGACCTTCTTATTGACGATGAAACACAGAAATTGCATCGGAATTAAAGTCAAAAGTCACAATGCCGACTTAAGTGCAAGAGCACTGACACTCTAACTTTCTATGATTTGAACCTCTCCTGTGAGTCCAGATTTAAATTCCTATGCTTCTCTTCAGGTTTACTGTGTACCTTGGACCTTCTTAATGACGATGAAGCACTGATATTGCATCGGAATTAAATTCAAAAGGCACAATGCCGAGTTAAGTACAAGGGGACTGACACTCTAACTTTCTATGATTTGAACTTCTCCTGTGAGTCCAGTTTTAGATTCCGATACTTCACTTTAGGTTTACTGTATACCTCGGACGTTCTTGTTGACGATGAAACTCAGAAATTGCATCCGAATTTAATTCAAAAGGCTCAATGGCGACTTAAGTACAAGAGGGCTGATACTCTAACTTTCTATGATTTGAACCTCTCCTGTGAGTCCAGTTTTAGATTCCGATGCTTCACTTCAGGTTTACTGTATACCTTGGACCTTCTTATTGACGATGAAACACAGAGTTTGCATCCGAATTTAATACAAAAGGCGCAATGCCGACTTAAGTACAAGAGGACTGACACTCTAACATTCTATGATTTCAACCTCGCCTGTGAGTCCAGTTTTAGATTCCGATGCTTCACATAAGGTTTACTGTATACCTTCGACTTTCTTATTGACGAGGAAACACAGAAATTGCATCCGAATTTAATACAAAATGCACAATGCCGACTTAAGTACAAGAGGACTGACACTCTCACTTTCTATGATTTAAATCTCTCCTGTGAGTTGAGTGTTAGATTCCGATGCTTCACTTCAGGTTTACTGTATACCTTGCATTTTCTTCTTCACGATGAAACATTGAAATCGCATCGGATATTAATACAGAAGGCAAAATGCCAACTTACGTACAAGAGGACTGACACTCTCACTTTCGATGATTTGATCCTCTCCTGTGAGTCCAGTTTTAGATTCCGATGCTTCTCTTCAGGTTTTTGTGTACCTTAGACCCACTTAATGATGATGAAACACAGAAATTGCATCCGAATTTAATACAAATGTCACAATAGCGACTTAAGTACAAGAGGACAAAAACTCTAACTTTCTATTATTTGAACCTCTCCTGTGAGTCCAGTTTTAGATTCCGATGCTTCACTTCAGGTTTACTGTATCCCTTGGACCTTCTTATTGTGATGAAACACAGAATTTGCATCTGAATTTAATACAAAAGTCACAAAGCCGACTTAAGTACAAGAGGACTGACACTCTAACTTTCTATGATTTGAACCTCTCCTGTGAGTCCAGTTTTAGATTCCGATTCTTCACTTCAGGTTTACTGTATCCCTTGGACTTTCTTATTGACGATGAAACACAGAAATTGCATCCGTATTTAATACAAAAGGCCTCAATGCCGACTTAAGTACAAGAGGAGTGATACTCTCACTTTCTATGATTAGAACCTCTCCTGTGAGTCCAGTTTTAGATTCCGATGCTTGACTTCAGGTTTACTGTATACCTCGGACTTTCTCTTTGACGATGAAACACAGAAATTGCATCCGAAATTAATACAAAAGGCACAATGCCGACTTTAGTACAAGAGGGCAGACACTTTAACTTTCTATGATTTGAACCCCTCCTGTGAGTCCAGTTTTAGATTCCGATGCTTCACTTCAGGTTTACTGTATAACTTGGACCTCCTTATTGACGATGAAACACAGAGTTCGCATCCGAAATTAATACAAAAGGCACAATGCCGACTTCAGTACAAGAGGACTTACATTCGCACTTTCTATGATTTGAAACTCTCCTGTGAGTCCAGTTTTAGATTTCGATGCTTCACTTCAGGTTTACTGTATCCCTTGGACCCTCTTATTGACGATGAAACACAGAAATTGCATCCCAATTTAATACAAAAAGCACAATTGCGACTTAAGTACAAGAGGACTAACACTCTAACTTTCTATGATTTGAACCTCTCCTGTGAGTCCAGTTTTAGATTCCGATGCCTCTCTTCAGGTATACTGTGTACCTTGGACCTTCGTATTGACGATGACGCACTGAAATTGCATCGGATTTAAATTCAAAAGGCACATGCCGAGTTAAGTACAAGGGCACTGACACTCTAACCATCTATGATTTGAACCTCTCCTGTGAGTCCAGATTTAGATTCCGATCTTTCACTTAAGGTTTCCTGTGTACCATGGACCTTCTTATTGTCGATGAAACACAGAAATTGCATCCGAATTTAATTCAAAAGGCACAATGCTGACCTAACTACAAGAAGACTGACAGTCGCACTTTCTATGATTTGAACCACTCCTGTGAGTCCTGTTTTAGAATCCGCTGCTTCACTTCAGGTTTACTGTATACCTTGCACCTTCTTATTGACGATGAAACACAGAAATTGCATCGGAATTAAATTCAAAAGTCACAATGCCGACATAAGTACAAGAGAACTGACTCTCTAACTTTCTATGATTTGTACCTCTCCTGTGAGTCCAGTTTTAGATTCCGATGCCTCTCTTCAGGTATACTGTGTACCTTGGACCTTCGTATTGACGATGACGCACTGAAATTGCATCGGATTTAAATTCAAAAGGCACATGCCGAGTTAAGTACAAGGGCACTGACACTCTAACCATCTATGATTTGAACCTCTCCTGTGAGTCCAGTTTTAGATTCCGATGCGCCACTTCAGGTTTACTGTATACCTCGGACCTTCTTCCTGATGATGAAACACAGAAATTGCATCCGAATTTAATACAAAAGGCACAATTGCGACTTAAGTACAAGAGGGCCGACACTCTCACTTTCTATGATTGGAACCTCTCCTGTGAGTCCAGTTTTAGATTCCGATGCTTCACTTCAGGTTTACTGCATACATTGCACATTCTCATTTACGATGAAACACAGAAATTGCATCGGAATTTAATACAAAAGGCACAATGCCGACTTAACTACAAGAGAACTGACACTCTCACTTTCTATGATTTGAACCTCTATTGTAAGTCCAGTTTTAGATTCCGATGCTTCACTTCAGGTTTACTGTATCCCATGGAACTTCTTATTGACGAAGAAACACAGAGTTTGCATCCGAATTTAATACAAAGGCTCAATGCCGACTTAAGTACAAGAGGACTGACACTCTAACTTTCTATGTTTTGAACCTCTCCTGGGAGTCCAGTTTTAGATTGCGATGCTTCACTTCAGGTTTACTGTATACCTTACACCTTCTTATTGACGATGAAACACTGAAATTGCATCGGAATTAAATACAAAAGGCACAATGCCGACTTAAGTAAAAGAGGACTGACACTCTAACTTTCTTTGATTTGAACCTCTCCTATGAGTCCAGTTTTAGATTCCGATGCTTCACTTCAGGTTTACTGTATCCCTTGGACCATCTTATTGACGATGAAACACAGAAATTGCATCCGAATTTAATACAAAAGGCACAATGCCGACTTAAGTACAAGGGGACTGACACTCTAACTTTCTATGATTTGAACCTCTCCTGTGAGTCCAGTTTTAGTTTCCGATGCTTCACTTCAGGTTTACTGTATACCTTGGACCTTCTTATTGACGATGAAACACTGAAATTGCATCGGAATTAAATACAAAAGGCACAATGCCGACTTAAGTAAAAGAGGACTGACACTCAAACATTCTTTGATTTGAACCTCTCCTGTGAGTCCAGTTTTAAATTCCTATGCTTCTCTTCAGGTTTACTGTGTACCTTGGACCTTCTTAATGACGATGAAGCACTGATATTGCATCGGAATTAAATTCAAAAGGCACAATGCCGAGTTAAGTACAAGGGGACTGACACTCTAACAATCTATGATTGGAACCTCTCCTGTGACTCCAGTTTTTGATTCCGACGCTTCACTTCAGGTGTACTGTATCCCTTGGACCTTCTTATTGACGATCAAACACAGAAAATGCATCCGAATTTGATACAAAAGTCACAATGCCGACTTAAGTACAAGAGGACTGACTCTCTAACTTTCTATGATTTGAACCTCTCCTGTGAGTCCAGTTTTAGATTCCGATGCTTCACTTTAGGTTTACTGTATACCTCGGACCTTCTTATTGACGATGAAACACAGAAATTGCATCCGAATTTAATTCAAAAGGCTCAATGGCGACATAAGTACAAGAGGGCTGATACTCTAACTTTCTATGATTTGAACCTCTCCTGTGAGTCCAGTTTTAGATTCCGATGCTTCACTTCAGGTTTATTGTATACCTTGGACCTTCTTATTGACGATGAAACACAGAGTTTGCATCCGAATTTAATACAAAAGGCGCAATGCCGACTTAAGTACAAGAGGACTGACACTCTCACTTACTATGATTAGAACCTCTCCTGTGAGTCCAGTTTTAGATTCCGATGCTTCACTTCAGGTTTACTGTATACCTCGGACTTTCTCTTTGACGATGAAACACAGAAATTGCATCCGAAATTAATACAAAAGGCACAATGCCGACTTTAGTACAAGAGGGCTGACACTTTAACTTTCTATGATTTGAACCCCTCCTGTGAGTCCAGTTTTATATTCCGATGCTTCACTTCAGGTTTACTGTATAACTTGGACCTCCTTATTGAGGATGAAACACAGAGTTCGCATCCGAATTTAATACAAAAGGCACAATGCCGACTTCAGTACAAGAGGACTTACATTCTCACTTTCTATGATTTGAAACTCTCCTGTGAGTCCAGTTTTAGATTTCGATGCTTCACTTCAGGTTTACTGTATACCTTGGACTTTCTTATTGACGATGAAACACAGAAATTGCATCTGAATTTAATACAAAAGTCACAGTGCCGACTTAAGTACAAGAGGACTAACACTCTAACTTTCTATGATTTGAACCGCTCCTGTGAGTCCAGTTTTAGATTCCGATGCCTCACTTCAGGTTTACTGTAACCCTTGGACCTTCTTATTGACGATGAAACATAGAGTTTGCATCTGAATTTAATACAAAAGTCACAGTGCCGTCTTAAGTACAAGAGGACTGACACTCTAACTTTCTATGATTTGAACCTCTCCTGTGAGTCCAGTTTTAGATTCCGATGCTTCACTTGAGGTATACTATATACCTTGGACCTTCTTATTGACGATGAAACACAGAAATTGCATCCGAATTTAATACAACAGGCACAATACCGACTTAAGTACAAGAGGACTGACAATCACACTTTCTATGATTTGAACCACTCTTGTGAGTCCAGTTTTAGATTCCGATGCTTCACTTTAGGTTTACTGTATACCTTGCACCTTCTTATTGACGATGATACACCTAAATTGCATCCGAATTTAATACAAAAGGCACAATGCCGACCTAAGTACAAGAGAACTGACCCTCTCACTTTCCATGATTTGAACCTCTATTGTAAGTGCAGTTTTAGATTCCGATGCTTCACTTCAGGTTTACTGTATCCCATGGAACTTCTTATTGACGAAGAAACACAGAGTTTACATCCGAATTTAATAAAAAAGGCACAATGCCGACTTAAGTACAAGAGGACTGACACTCTAACTTTCTATGATTTGAACCTCTCCTGTGAGTCCAGTTTTAGATTCCGATGCTTCACTTCAGGTTTACTGTATACCTTACACCTTCTTATTGACGATGAAACACTGAAATTGCATCGGAATTAAATACAAAAGGCACAATGCCGACTTAAGTAAAAGAGGACTGACACTCTACCTTTCTTTGATTTGAACCTCTCCTGTGCGTCCAGTTTTAGATTCCGATGCTTCACTTCAGGTTTACTGTATCCCTTGGACCATCTTATTGACGATGAAACACAGAAATTGCATCCGAATTTAATACAAAAGGCACAATGCCGACTTAAGTACAAGAGGACTGACACTCTAACTTTCTATGATTTGAACCTCTCCTGTGAGTCCAGTTTTAGTTTCCGATGCTTCACTTCAGGTTTACTGTATACCTTGGACCTTCTTATTGACGATGAAACACAGAAATTGCATCGGAATTAAAGTCAAAAGTCACAATGCCGACTTAAGTGCAAGAGCACTGACACTCTAACTTTCCATGATTTGAACCTCACCTGTGAGTCCAGTTTTAAATTCCTATGCTTCTCTTCAGGTTTACTGTGTACCTTGGACCTTCTTAATGACGATGAAGCACTGATATTGCATGGGAATTAAATTCAAAAGGCACAATGCCGAGTTAAGTAGAAGGGGACTGACACTCTAACAATCTATGATTGGAACCTCTCCTGTGACTCCAGTTTTAGATTCCGATGCTTCACTTGAGGTTTACTGTATACCTTGGACCTTCTTATTGACGATGAAACACAGAGTTTGCATCCGAATTTAATACAAAAGGCGCAATGCCGACTTAAGTACAGGAGGACTGACACTCTAACATTCTATGATTTCAACCTCGCCTGTGAGTCCAGTTTTAGATTCCGATGCTTCACTTAAGGTTTACTGTATACCTTCGACTTTCTTATTGACGAGGAAACACAGAAATTGCATCCGAATTTAATACAAAATGCACAATGCCGACTTAAGTACAGGAGGACTGACACTCTCACTTTCTATGATTTAAATCTCTCCTGTGAGTTGAGTGTTAGATTCCGATGCTTCACTTCAGGTTTACTGTATACCTTGCACCTTCCTCTTCACGATGAAACATTGAAATCGCATCGGATATTAATACAAAAGGCAAAATGCCAACTTACGTACAAGAGGACTGACACTCTCACTTTCGATGATTTGATCCTTTCCTGTGAGTCCAGTTTTAGATTCCGATGCTTCTCTTCAGGTTTTTGTGTACCTTGGACCATCTTATTGACGATGAAACACAGAAAGTGCATCCGAATTAAATTCAAAAGACACAATGCCGAGTTAAGTACTTGAGGACTGACACTCTAACTTTCTATGATTTGAACATCTCCTGTGAGTCCAGTTTTAGATTCCGATGCTTCTCTTCAGGTTTTTGTGTACCTTGGACCTTCTTATTGACGATGAAACACAGAAAGTGCATCCGAATTAAATTCAAAAGACACAATGCCGAGTTAAGTACAAGAGGACTGACACTCTAATTTACTATGATTTGAACCTCTCCTGTGAGTCCAGTTTTAGATTCCGATGCTTCACGTCAGGTTTACTGTATCCTCGGACTTTCTCTTTGACGACGAAACACAGAAATTGCATCCGAAAATAATACAAAAGGCACAATGCCGACTTAAGTACAAGAGAGCTGACACTTTAACTTTCTATGATTTGAACCCCTCCTGTGAGTCCAGTTTTAGATTCCGATGCTTCACTTCAGGTTTACTGTATAACTTGGACCTTCTTGTTGACGATGAAACACAGAGTTTGCATCCGAATTTAATGCAAAATGCACAATGCCGACTTCAGTACAAGAGGACTGACATTCTCATTTTCTATGATTTGAAACTCTCCTGTGAGTCCAGTTTTAGATTCCGATGCCTCACTTCAGGTTTACTGTATCCCTTGGACCTTCTTATTGACGATGACGCACTGAAATTGCATCGGATTTAAATTCAAAAGGCACATGCCGAGTTAAGTACAAGGTCACTGACACTCTAACCATCTATGATTTGAACCTCTCCTGTGAGTCCAGATTTAGATTCCGATCTTTCACTTAAGGTTTCCTGTGTACCATGGACCTTCTTATTGTCGATGAAACACAGAAATTGCATCCGAATTTAATTCAAAATGCACAATGCTGACCTAACTACAAGAAGACTGACAGTCGCACTTTCTATGATTTGAACCACTCCTGTGAGTCCTGTTTTAGAATCCGCTGCTTCACTTCAGGTTTACTGTATACCTTGCACCCTCTTATTGACGATGAAACACAGAAATTGCATCGGAATTAAATTCAAAAATCACAATGCCGACATAAGTACAAGAGAACTGACACTCTAACTTTCTATGATTTGAACCTCTCCTGAGAGTCCAGTTTTAGATTCCGATGCTTCTCTTCAGGTATACTGTGTACCTTGGACCTTCTTATTGACGATGACGCACTGAAATTGCATCGGATTTAAATTCAAATGCACATGCCGAGTTAAGTACAAGGGCATTGACACTCTAACCATCTATGATTTGAACCTCTCCTGTGAGTCCAGTTTTAGATTCCGATGCGCCACTTCAGGTTTACTGTATACCTCGGACCTTCTTACTGATGATGAAACACAGAAATTGCATCCGAATTTAATACAAAAGGCACAATTGCGACTTAGGTACAAGAGGGCTGACACTCTCACTTTCTATGATTGGAACCTCTCCAGTGAGTCCAGTTTTAGATTCCGATGCTTCACTTCAGGTTTACTGCATACATTGCACCTTCTCATTTACGATGAAACACAGAAATTGCATCGGAATTTAATACAAAAGGCACAATGCCGACTTAACTACAAGAGAACTGACACTCTCACTTTCTATAGTTTGAACCTCTATTGTAAGTCCAGTTTTAGATTCCGATGCTTCACTTCAGGTTTACTGTATCCCATGGAACTTCTTATTGACGAAGAAACACAGAGTTTGCATCCGAATTTAATACAAAAGGCTCAATGCCGACTTAAGTACAAGAGGACTGACACTCTAACTTTCTATGATTTGAACCTCTCCTGGGAGTCCAGTTTTAGATTCCGATGCTTCACTTCAGGTTTACTGTATACCTTACACCTTCTTATTGACGATGAAACACTGAAATTGCATCGGAATTAAATACAAAAGGCACAATGCCGACTTAAGTAAAAGAGGACTGACACTCTAACTTTCTTTGGTTTGAACCTCTTCTGTGAGTCCAGTATAAAATTCCGATGCTTCACTTCAGGTTTACTGTATCCCTTGGACCATCTTATTGACGATGAAACACAGAAATTGGATCCGAATTTAATACAAAAGGCACAATGCCGACTTAAGTACAAGGGGACTGACACTCTAACTATCTTTGGTTTGAACCTCTCCTGTGAGTCCAGTTTTAGTTTCCGATGCTTCACTTCAGGTTTACTGTATACCTTGGACCTTTTATTGACGATGAAACACAGAAATTGCTTCGGAATTAAAGTGAAAAGTCACAATGCCGACTTAAGTGCAAGAGGACTGACACTCTAACTTTCTATGATTTGAACCTCTCCTGTGAGTCCAGTTTTAAATTCCTATGCTTCTCTTCAGGTTTACTGTGTACCTTGGACCTTCCTAATGACAATGAAGCATTGATATTGCATCGGAATTAAATTCAAAAGGCACAATGCCGAGTTAAGTACAAGGGGACTGACACGCTAACAATCTATGATTGGAACCTCTCCTGTGACTCCAGTTTTAGATTCTGACGCTTCACTTCAGGTGTACTGTATACCTTGGACCTTCTTATTGACGATCAAACACAGAAAATGCATCCGAATTTGATACAAAAGTCACAATGCCGACTTAAGTACAAGAGGACACACACTCTAACTTTCTATGATTTGAACCTCTCCTGTGAGTCCAGTTTTAGATTCCGATGCTTCACTTTAGGTTTACTGTATACCTCGGACCTTCTTATTGACGATGAAACACAGAAATTGCATCCGAATTTAATTCAAAAGGCTCAATGGCGACTTAAGAACAAGAGGGCTGATACTCTAACTTTCTATGATTTGAACCTCTCCTGTGAGTCCAGTTTTAGATTCCGATGCTTCACTTCAGGTTTACTGTATACCTTGGACCTTCTTATTGACGATGAAACACAGAGTTTGCATCCGAATTTAATACAAAAGGCACAATGCCGACTTAAGTACAAGAGGACTGACACTCTAACTTTCTATGATTTCAACCTCTCCTGTTAGTCCAGCTTTAGATTCCGATGCTTCACTTAAGGTTTACTTTATACCTTCGACTTTCTTATTGACGAGGAAACACAGAAATTGCATCCGAATTTAATACAAAAAGCACAATGCCGACTTAAGTACAAGAGGACTGACACTCTCACTTTCTATGATTTAAATCTCTCCTGTGAGTTGAGTGTTAGATTCCGATGCTTCACTTCAGGTTTACTGTATACCTTGCACCTTCTTTTTCACGATGAAACACTGAAATCGCATCGGATTTTAATACAAAAGGCAAAATGCCAACTTACGTACAAGAGGACTGACGCTCTCACTTTCGATGATTTGATCCTCTCCCGTGAGTCCAGTTTTAGATTCCGATGCTTCTCTTCAGGTTTTTGTGTACCTTGGACCTTCTTATTGACGATGAAACACAGAAAGTGCATCCGAATTAAATTCAAAAGACACAATGCCGAGTTAAGTACAAGAGGACTGACACTCTAACTTTCTATGATTTGAACCTCTCCTGTGAGTCCAGTTTTAGATTCCGATGCTTCACTTCAGGTTTATTGTATACCTTGGACCTTCTTATTGACGATGAAACACAGAGTTTGCATCCGAATTTAATACAAAAGGCGCAATGCCGACTTAAGTACAAGAGGACTGACACTCTCACTTACTATGATTAGTACCTCTCCTGTGAGTACAGTTTTAGATTCCGATGCTTCACTTCAGGTTTACTGTATACCTCGGACTTTCTCTTTGACGATGAAACACAGAAATTGCATCCGAAATTAATACAAAAGGCACAATGCCGACTTTAGTACAAGAGGGCTGACACTTTAACTTTCTATGATTTGAACCCCTCCTGTGAGTCCAGTTTTATATTCCGATGCTTCACTTCAGGTTTACTGTATAACTTGGACCTCCTTATTGACGATGAAACACAGAGTTCGCATCCGAATTTAATACAAAAGGCACAATGCCGACTTCAGTACAAGAGGACTTACATTCTCACTTTCTATGATTTGAAACTCTCCTGTGAGTCCAGTTTTAGATTTCGATGCTTCACTTCAGGTTTACTGTATCCCTTGGACTTTCTTATTGACGATGAAACACAGAAATTGCATCTGAATTTAATACAAAAGTCACAGTGCCGACTTAAGTACAAGAGGACTAACACTCTAACTTTCTATGATTTGAACCGCTCCTGTGAGTCCAGTTTTAGATTCCGATGCCTCACTTCAGGTTTACTGTAACCCTTGGACCTTCTTATTGACGATGAAACACAGAGTTTGCATCTGAATTTAATACAAAAGTCACAGTGCCGACTTAAGTACAAGAGGACTGACACTCTAACTTTCTATGATTTGAACCTCTCCTGTGAGTCCAGTTTTAGATTCCGATGCTTCACTTGAGGTATACTATATACCTTGGACCTTCTTATTGACGATGAAACACAGAAATTGCATCCGAATTTTATACAACAGGCACAATACCGACTTAAGTACAAGAGGACTGACAATCTCACTTTCTATGATTTGAACCACTCTTGTGAGTCCAGTTTTAGATTCCGATGCTTCACTTTAGGTTTACTGTATACCTTGCACCTTCTTATTGACGATGATACACCTAAATTGCATCCGAATTTAATACAAAAGGCACAATGCCGACCTAAGTACAAGAGAACTGACCCTCTCACTTTCCATGATTTGAACCTCTATTGTAAGTGCAGTTTTAGATTCCGATGCTTCACTTCAGGTTTACTGTATCCCATGGAACTTCTTATTGACGAAGAAACACAGAGTTTGCATCCGAATTTAATAAAAAAGGCACAATGCCGACTTAAGTACAAGAGGACTGACACTCTAACTTTCTATGATTTGAACCTCTCCTGTGAGTCCAGTTTTAGATTCCGATGCTTCACTTCAGGTTTACTGTATACCTTACACCTTCTTATTGACGATGAAACACTGAAATTGCATCGGAATTAAATACAAAAGGCACAATGCCGACTTAAGTAAAAGGGGACTGACACTCTAACTTTCTTTGATTTGAACCTCTCCTGTGAGTCCAGTTTTAGATTCCGATGCTTCACTTCAGGTTTACTGTATCCCTTGGACCATCTTATTGACGATGAAACACAGAAATTGCATCCGAATTTAATACAAAAGGCACAATGCCGACTTAAGTACAAGAGGACTGACACTCTAACTTTCTATGATTTGAACCTCTCCTGTGAGTCCAGTTTTAGTTTCCGATGCTTCACTTCAGGTTTACTGTATACCTTGGACCTTCTTATTGACGATGAAACACAGAAATTGCATCGGAATTAAAGTCAAAAGTCACAATGCCGACTTAAGTGCACGAGCACTGACACTCTAACTTTCCATGATTTGAACCTCACCTGTGAGTCCAGTTTTAAATTCCTATGCTTCTCTTCAGGTTTACTGTGTACCTTGGACCTTCTTAATGACGATGAAGCACTGATATTGCATGGGAATTAAATTCAAAAGGCACAATGCCGAGTTAAGTACAAGGGGACTGACACTCTAACAATCTATGATTGGAACCTCTCCTGTGACTCCAGTTTTAGATTCCGATGCTTCACTTCAGGTTTACTGTATACCTTGGACCTTCTTATTGACGATGAAACACAGAGTTTGCATCCGAATTTAATACAAAAGGCGCAATGCCGACTTAAGTACAGGAGGACTGACACTCTAACATTCTATGATTTCAACCTCGCCTGTGAGTCCAGTTTTAGATTCCGATGCTTCACTTAAGGTTTACTGTATACCTTCGACTTTCTTATTGACGAGGAAACACAGAAATTGCATCCGAATTTAATACAAAATGCACAGTGCCGACTTATATACAGGAGGACTGACACTCTCACTTTCTATGATTTAAATCTCTCCTGTGAGTTGAGTGTTAGATTCCGATGCTTCACTTCAGGTTTACTGTATACCTTGCACCTTCCTCTTCACGATGAAACATTGAAATCGCATCGGATATTAATACAAAAGGCAAAATGCCAACTTACGTACAAGAGGACTGACACTCTCACTTTCGATGATTTGATCCTCTCCTGTGAGTCCAGTTTTAGATTCCGATGCTTCACGTCAGGTTTACTGTATCCTCGGACTTTCTCTTTGACGACGAAACACAGAAATTGCATCCGAAAATAATACAAAAGGCACAATGCCGACTTAAGTACAAGAGGGCTGACACTTTAACTTTCTATGATTTGAACCCCTCCTGTGAGTCCAGTTTTAGATTCCGATGCTTCACTTCAGGTTTACTGTATAACTTGGACCTTCTTGTTGACGATGAAACACAGAGTTTGCATCCGAATTTAATGCAAAAGGCACAATGCCGACTTCAGTACAAGAGGACTGACATTCTCATTTTCTATGATTTGAAACTCTCCTGTGAGTCCAGTTTTAGATTCCGATGCCTCACTTCAGGTTTACTGTATCCCTTGGACCTTCTTATTGACGATGACGCACTGAAATTGCATCGGATTTAAATTCAAAAGGCACATGCCGAGTTAAGTACAAGGTCACTGACACTCTAACCATCTATGATTTGAACCTCTCCTGTGAGTCCAGTTTTAGATTCCGATGCGCCACTTCAGGTTTACTGTATACCTCGGACCTTCTTACTGATGATGAAACACAGAAATTGCATCCGAATTTAATACAAAAGGCACAATTGCGACCTAGGTACAAGAGAGCTGACACTCTCACTTTCTATGATTGGAACCTCTCCAGTGAGTCCAGTTTTAGATTCCGATGCTTCACTTCAGGTTTACTGCATACATTGCACCTTCTCATTTACGATGAAACACAGAAATTGCATCGGAATTTAATACAAAAGGCACAATGGCGACTTAACTACAAGAGAACTGACACTCTCACTTTCTATGATTTGAACCTCTATTGTAAGTCCAGTTTTAGATTCCGATGCTTCACTTCAGGTTTACTGTATCCCATGGAACTTCTTATTGACGAAGAAACACAGAGTTTGCATCCGAATTTAATACAAAAGGCTCAATGCCGACTTAAGTACAAGAGGACTGACACTCTAACTTTCTATGATTTGAACCTCTCCTGGGAGTCCAGTTTTAGATTCCGATGCTTCACTTCAGGTTTACTGTATACCTTACACCTTCTTATTGACGATGAAACACTGAAATTGCATCGGAATTAAATACAAAAGGCACAATGCCGACTTAAGTAAAAGAGGACTGACACTCTAACTTTCTTTGGTTTGAACCTCTTCTGTGAGTCCAGTTTTAGATTCCGATGCTTCACTTCAGGTTTACTGTATCCCTTGGACCATCTTATTGACGATGAAACACAGAAATTGGATCCGAATTTAATACAAAAGGCACAATGCCGACTTAAGTACAAGGGGACTGACACTCTAACTTTCTTTGGTTTGAACCTCTCCTGTGAGTCCAGCTTTAGTTTCCGATGCTTCACTTCAGGTTTACTGTATACCTTGGACCTTCTTATTGACGATGAAACACAGAAATTGCTTCGGAATTAAAGTGAAAAGTCACAATGCCGACTTAAGTGCAAGAGGACTGACACTCTAACTTTCTATGATTTGAACCTCTCCTGTGAGTCCAGTTTTAAATTCCTATGCTTCTCTTCAGGTTTACTGTGTACCTTGGACCTTCTTAATGACAATGAAGCATTGATATTGCATCGGAATTAAATTCAAAAGGCACAATGCCGAGTTAAGTACAAGGGGACTGACACGCTAACAATCTATGTTTGGAACCTCTCCTGTGACTCCAGTTTTAGATTCCGACGCTTCACTTCAGGTGTACTGTATACCTTGGACCTTCTTATTGACGATCAAACACAGAAAATGCATCCGAATTTGATACAAAAGTCACAATGCCGACTTAAGTACAAGAGGACACACACTCTAACTTTCTATGATTTGAACCTCTCCTGTGAGTCCAGTTTTAGATTCCGATGCTTCACTTTAGGTTTACTGTATACCTCGGACCTTCTTATTGACGATGAAACACAGAAATTGCATCCGAATTTAATTCAAAAGGCTCAATGGCGACTTAAGAACAAGAGGGTGATACTCTAACTTTCTATGATTTGAACCTCTCCTGTGAGTCCAGTTTTAGATTCCGATGCTTCACTTCAGGTTTACTGTATCCCTTGGACCTTCTTATTGACGATGAAACACAGAGTTTGCATCCGAATTTAATACAAAAGGCACAATGCCGACATAAGTACAAGAGGACTGACACTCTAACTTTCTATGATTTCAACCTCTCCTGTTAGTCCAGCTTTAGATTCCGATGCTTCACTTAAGGTTTACTGTATACCTTCGACTTTCTTATTGACGAGGAAACACAGAAATTGCATCCGAATTTAATACAAAAAGCACAATGCCGACTTAAGTACAAGAGGACTGACACTCTCACTTTCTATGATTTAAATCTCTCCTGTGAGTTGAGTGTTAGATTCCGATGCTTCACTTCAGGTTTACTGTATACCTTGCACCTTCTTTTTCACGATGAAACACTGAAATCGCATCGGATTTTAATACAAAAGGCAAAATGCCAACTTACGTACAAGAGGACTGACGCTCTCACTTTCGATGATTTGATCCTCTCCCGTGAGTCCAGTTTTAGATTCCGATGCTTCTCTTCAGGTTTTTGTGTACCTTGGACCTTCTTATTGACGATGAAACACAGAAAGTGCATCCGAATTAAATTCAAAAGACACAATGCCGAGTTAAGTACAAGAGGACTGACACTCTAACTTTCTATGATTTGAACATCTCCTGTGAGTCCAGTTTTAGATTCCGATTTTTTACTTCTGGTTTACTGTATCACTTGGACCTTCTTATTGACGAAGAAACCCAGAAATTGCATCCGAATTTAATATAAAAGTCACAATGCCGACCTAAGTACAAGTGGACTGACACACTAATTTTCTATGATTTGAAACTCTCCTGTGAGTCCAGTTTTAGATTCCGATGCCTCTCTTCAGGTTTACTGTATCCCTTGGACGTTCATATTGACGATGACGCACTGAAATTGCATCGGATTTAAATTCAAAAGGCACATGCCGAGTTAAGTACAAGGGCACTGACACTCTAACCATCTATGATTTGAACCTCTCCTGTGAGTCCAGATTTAGATTCCGATCTTTCACTTAAGGTTTCCTGTGTACCATGGACCTTCTTATTGTCGATGAAACACAGAAATTGCATCCGAATTTAATTCAAAAGGCACAATGCTGACCTAACTACAAGAAGACTGACAGTCGCACTTTCTATGATTTGAACCACTCCTGTGAGTCCTGTTTTAGAATCCGCTGCTTCACTTCAGGTTTACTGTATACCTTGCACCCTGTTATTGACGATGAAACACAGAAATTGCATCGGAATTAAACTCAAAAATCACAATGCCGACATAAGTACAAGAGAACTGACACTCTAACTTTCTATGATTTGAACCTCTCCTGTGAGTCGAGTTTTAGATTCCGATGCCTCTCTTCAGGTATACTGTGTACCTTGGACCTTCTTATTGACGATGACGCACTGAAATTGCATCGGATTTAAATTCAAATGCACATGCCGAGTTAAGTACAAGGGCACTGACACTCTAACCATCTATGATTTGAACCTCTCCTGTGAGTCCAGTTTTAGATTCCGATGCGCCACTTCAGGTTTACTGTATACCTCGGAGCTTCTTACTGATGATGAAACACAGAAATTGCATCCGAATTTAATACAAAAGGCACAATTGCGACTTAGGTACAAGAGGGCTAACACTCTCACTTTCTATGATTGGAACCTCTCCAGTGAGTCCAGTTTTAGATTCCGATGCTTCACTTCAGGTTTACTGCATACATTGCACCTTCTCATTTACGATGAAACACAGAAATTGCATCGGAATTTAATACAAAAGGCACAATGCCGACTTAACTACAAGGGAACTGACACTCTCACTTTCTATGATTTGAACCTCTATTATAAGTCCAGTTTTAGATTCCGATGCTTCACTTCAGGTTTACTGTATCCCATGGAACTTCTTATTGACGAAGAAACACAGAGTTTGCATCCGAATTTAATACAAAAGGCTCAATGCCGACTTAAGTACAAGAGGACTGACACTCTAACTTTCTATGATTTGAACCTCTCCTGGGAGTCCAGTTTTATATTCCGATGCTTCACTTCAGGTTTACTGTATACCTTACACCTTCTTATTGACGATGAAACACTGAAATTGCATCGGAATTAAATACAAAAGGCACAATGCCGACTTAAGTAAAAGAGGACTGACACTCTAACTTTCTTTGGTTTGAACCTCTCCTGTGAGTCCAGTTTTAGATTCCGATGCTTCACTTCAGGTTTACTGTATCCCTTGGACCATCTTATTGACGATGAAACACAGAAATTGCATCCGAATTTAATACAAAAGGCACAATGCCGACTTAAGTACAAGGGGACTGACTCTCTAACTTTCTTTGGTTTGAACCTCTCCTGTGAGTCCAGTTTTAGTTTCCGATGCTTCACTTCAGGTTTACTGTATACCTTGGACCTTCTTATTGACGATGAAACACAGAAATTGCTTCGGAATTAAAGTGAAAAGTCACAATGCCGACTTAAGTGCAAGAGGACTGACACTCTAACTTTCTATGATTTGAACCTCTCCTGTGAGTCCAGTTTTAAATTCCTATGCTTCTCTTCAGGTTTACTGTGTACCTTGGACCTTCTTAATGACAATGAAGCATTGATATTTCATCGGAATTAAATTCAAAAGGCACAATGCCGAGTTAAGTACAAGGGGACTGACACGCTAACAATCTATGAATGGAACCTCCCCTGTGACTCCAGTTTTAGATTCCGACGCTTCACTTCAGGTGTACTGTATCCCTTGGACCTTCTTATTGACGATCAAACACAGAAAATGCATCCGAATTTGATACAAAATTCACAATGCCGACTTAAGTACAAGAGGACTGACACTCTAACTTTCTATGATTTGAACCTCTCCTGTGAGTCCAGTTTTAGATTCCGATGCTTCACTTTAGGTTTACTGTATACCTCGGACCTTCTTATTGACGATGAAACACAGAAATTGCATCCGAATTTAATTCAAAAGTCTCAATGGCGACTTAAGAACAAGAGGGCTGATACTCTAACTTTCTATGATTTGAACCTCTCCTGTGAGTCCAGCTTTAGATTCCGATGCTTCACTTAAGGTTTACTGTATACCTTCGACTTTCTTATTGACGAGGAAACACAGAAATTGCATCCGAATTTAATACAAAAAGCACAATGCCGACTTAAGTACAAGAGGACTGACACTCTCACTTTCTATGATTTAAATCTCTCCTGTGAGCTGAGTGTTAGATTCCGATGCTTCACTTCAGGTTTACTGTATACCTTGCACCTTCTTCTTCACGATGAAACACTGAAATCGCATCGGATTTTAATACAAAAGGCAAAATGCCAACTTACGTACAAGAGGACTGACACTCTCACTTTCGATGATTTGATCCTCTCCCGTGAGTCCAGTTTTAGATTCCGATGCTTCTCTTCAGGTTTTTGTGTACCTTGGACCTTCTTATTGACGATGAAACACAGAAAGTGCATCCGAATTAAATTCAAAAGACACAATGCCGAGTTAAGTACAAGAGGACTGACACTCTAACTTTCTATGATTTGAACATCTCCTGTGAGTCCAGTTTTAGATTCCGATTTTTTACTTCTGGTTTACTGTATCCCTTGGACCTTCTTATTGACGAAGAAACCCAGAAATTGCATCCGAATTTAATATAAAAGTCACAATGCCGACCTAAGTACAAGTGGACTGACACATTAATTTTCTATGATTTGAAACTCTCCTGTGAGTCCAGTTTTAGATTCCGATGCCTCACTTCAGGTTTACTGTATCCCTTGGACCTTCTTATTGACGATGACGCACTGAAATTGCATCGGATTTAAATTCAAAAGGCACATGCCGAGTTAAGTACAAGGGCACTGACACTCTAACCATCTATGATTTGAACCTCTCCTGTGAGTCCAGATTTAGATTCCGATCTTTCACTTAAGGTTTCCTGTGTACCATGGACCTTCTTATTGTCGATGAAACACAGAAATTGCATCCGAATTTAATTCAAAAGGCACATTGCTGACCTAACTACAAGAAGACTGACAGTCGCACTTTCTATGATTTGAACCACTCCTGTGAGTCCTGTTTTAGAATCCGCTGCTTCACTTCAGGTTTACTGTATACCTTGCACCCTCTTATTGACGATGAAACACAGAAATTGCATCGGAATTAAATTCAAAAATCACAATGCCGACATAAGTACAAGAGAACTGACACTCTAACTTTCTATGATTTGAACCTCTCCTGTGAGTCCAGTTTTAGATTCCGATGCCTCTCTTCAGGTATACTGTGTACCTTGGACCTTCTTATTGACGATGACGCACTGAAATTGCATCGGATTTAAATTCAAATGCACATGCCGAGTTAAGTACAAGGGCACTGACACTCTAACCATCTATGATTTGAACCTCTCCTGTGAGTCCAGTTTTAGATTCCGATGCGCCACTTCAGGTTTACTGTATACCTCGGACCTTCTTACTGAAGATGAAACACAGAAATTGCATCCGAATTTAATACAAAAGGCACAATTGCGACTTAGGTACAAGAGGGCTGACACTCTCACTTTCTATGATTGGAACCTCTCCAGTGAGTCCAGTTTTAGATTCCGATGCTTCACTTCAGGTTTACTGCATACATTGCACCTTCTCATTTACGATGAAACACAGAAATTGCATCGGAATTTAATACAAAAGGCACAATGCCGACTTAACTACAAGAGAACTGACACTCTCACTTTCTATGATATGAACCTCTATTGTAAGTCCAGTTTTAGATTCCGATGCTTCACTTCAGGTTTACTGTATCCCATGGAACTTCTTATTGACGAAGAAACACAGAGTTTGCATCCGAATTTAATACAAAAGACTCAATGCCGACTTAAGTTCAAGAGGACTGACACTCTAACTTTCTATGATTTGAACCTCTCCTGGGAGTCCAGTTTTAGATTCCGATGCTTCACTTCAGGTTCACTGTATACCTTACACCTTCTTATTGACGATGAAACACTGAAATTGCATCGGAATTAAATACAAAAGGCACAATGCCGACTTAAGTAAAAGAGGACTGACACTCTAAATTTCTTTGGTTTGAACCTCTCCTGTGAGTCCAGTTTTAGATTCCGATGCTTCACTTCAGGTTTACTGTATCCCTTGGACCATCTTATTGACGATGAAACACAGAAATTGCATCCGAATTTAATACAAAAGGCACAATGCCGACTTAAGTACAAGGGGACTGACACTCTAACTTTCTTTGGTTTGAACCTCTCCTGTGAGTCCAGTTTTAGTTTCCGATGCTTCACTTCAGGTTTACTGTATACCTTGGACCTTCTTATTGACGATGAAACACAGAAATTGCTTCGGAATTAAAGTGAAAAGTCACAATGCCGACTTAAGTGCAAGAGGACTGACACTCTAACTTTCTATGATTTGAACCTCTCCTGTGAGTCCAGTTTTAAATTCCTATGCTTCTCTTCAGGTTTACTGTGTACCTTGGACCTTCTTAATGACAATGAAGCATTGATATTGCATCGGAATTAAATTCAAAAGGCACAATGCCGAGTTAAGTACAAGGGGACTGACACGCTAACAATCTATGAATGGAACCTCTCCTGTGACTCCAGTTTTAGATTCCGACGCTTCACTTCAGGTGTACTGTATCCCTTGGACCTTCTTATTGACGATCAAACACAGAAAATGCATCCGAATTTGATACAAAAGTCACAATGCCGACTTAAGTACAAGAGGACTGACACTCTAACTTTCTATGATTTGAACCTCTCCTGTGAGTCCAGTTTTAGATTCCGATGCTTCACTTTAGGTTTACTGTATACCTCGGACCTTCTTATTGACGATGAAACACAGAAATTGCATCCGAATTTAATTCAAAAGGCTCAATGGCGACTTAAGAACAAGAGGGCTGATACTCTAACTTTCTATGATTTGAACCTCTCCTGTGAGTCCAGTTTTAGATTCCGATGCTTCACTTCAGGTTTACTGTATACCTTGGACCTTCTTATTGACGATGAAACACAGAGTTTGCATCCGAATTTAATACAAAAGGCACAATGCCGACTTAAGTACAAGAGGACTGACACTCTAACTTCTATGATTTCAACCTCTCCTGTGAGTCCAGCTTTAGATTCCGATGCTTCACTTAAGGTTTACTGTATACCTTCGACTTTCTTATTGACGAGGAAACACAGAAATTGCATCCGAATTTAATACAAAAAGCACAATGCCGACTTAAGTACAAGAGGACTGACACTCTCACTTTCTATGATTTAAATCTCTCCTGTGAATTGAGTGTTAGATTCCGATGCTTCACTTCAGGTTTACTGTATACCTTGCACCTTCTTTTTCACGATGAAACACTGAAATCGCATCGGATTTTAATACAAAACGCAAAATGCCAACTTACGTACAAGCGGACTGACACTCTCACTTTCGATGATTTGATCCTCTCCCGTGAGTCCAGTTTTAGATTCCGATGCTTCTCTTCAGGTTTTTGTGTACCTCGGACCTTCTTATTGACGATGAAACACAGAAAGAGCATCCGAATTAAATTTAAAAGACACAATGCCGAGTAAAGTACAAGAGGACTGACACTCTCACTTTCTATGATTTGAACATCTCCTGTGAGTCCAGTTTTAGATTCCGATTTTTTACTTCTGGTTTACTGTATCCCTTGGACCTTCTTATTGACGAAGAAACCCAGAAATTGCATCCGAATTTAATATAAAAGTCACAATGCCGACCTAAGTACAAGTGGACTGACACACTAATTTTCTATGATTTGAAACTCTCCTTTGAGTCCAGTTTTAGATTACGATGCTTCACTTCAGGTTTACTGTATCCCTTGGACCTTCTTATTGCCGATGAAACACAGAAATTGCATCCGAATTTAATACAAAAGTCACAATGGCGACTTAAGTACAAGAGGACTAACACTCTAACTTTCTATTATTTGAACCTCTCCTGTGAGTCCAGTTTTAGATTCCGATGCTTCACTTCAGGTTTACTGTATCCCTTGGACCTTCTTATTGTGATGAAACACAGAGTTTGCATCTCAAATTAATACAAAAGTCACAAAGCCGACATAAGTACAAGAGGACTGACACTCTAACTTTACTATGATTTGAACCTCTCCTGTGAGTCCAGTTTTAGATTCCGATTCTTCACTTCATGTTTACTGTATCCCTTGGACTTTCTTATTGACGATGAAACACAGAAATTGCATCCGTATTTAATACAAAAGGCCTCAATGCCGACTTAAGTACAAGAGGACTGACACTCTCACTTTCTATGATTAGAACCTCTCCTGTGAGTCCAGTTTTAGATTCCGATGCTTCTCATCAGGTTTACTGTATACCTCGGACTTTCTCTTTGACGATGAAACACAGAAATTGCATCCGAAACTAAAACAAAAGGCACAATGCCGACTTTAGTACAAGAGGGCTGACACTTTAACTTTCTATGATTTGAACACCTCCTGTGAGTCCAGTTTTAGATTCCGATGCTTCTCTTCAGGTTTACTGTATAACTTGGACCTCCTTATTGACGATGAAACACAGAGTTCGCATCCGAATTTAATACAAAAGGCACAATGCCGACTTCAGTACAAGAGGACTTACATTCTCACTTTCTATGATTTGAAACTCTCCTGTGAGTCCAGTTTTAGATTTCGATGCTGCACTTCAGGTTTACTGTATCCCTTGGACCTTCTTATTGACGATAACGCACTGAAATTGCATCGGATTTAAATTCAAAAGGCACATGCCGAGTTAAGTACAAGGGCACTGACACTCTAACCATCTATGATTTGAACCTCTCCTGTGAGTCCAGTTTTAGATTCCGATGCGCAACTTCAGGTTTACTGTATACCTCGGACCTTCTTACTGATGATGAAACACAGAAATTGCATCCGAATTTAATACAAAAGGCACAATTGCGACTTAAGTACAAGAGGGCTGACACTCTCACTTTCTATGATTGGAACCTCTCCTGTGAGTCCAGTTTTAGATTCCGATGCTTCACTTCAGGTTTACTGCATACATTGCACCTTCTCATTTACGATGAAACACAGAAATTGCATCGGAATTTAATACAAAAGGCACAGTGCCGACTTAACTACAAGAGAACTCACACTCTCACTTTCTATGATTTGAACCTCTATTGTAAGTCCAGTTTTAGATTCCGATGCTTCACTTCAGGTTTACTGTATCCCATGGAACTTCTTATTGACGAAGAAACACAGAGTTTGCATCCGAATTTAATACAAAAGGCACAATGCCGACTTAAGTACAAGAGGACTGACACTCTTTCTTTCTATGATTTGAACCTGTCCTGTGAGTCCAGTTTTAGTTTCCGATGCTTCACTTCAGGTTTACTGTATACCTTACACCTTCTTATTCACGATGAAACACTGAAATTGCATCGGAATTAAGTACAAAAGGCACAATGCCTACTTAAGTAAAAGAGGACAGACACTCTAACTTTCTTTGATTTGAACCTCTCCTGTGAGTCCAGTTTTAGATTCCGATGCTTCACTTCAGGTTTACTGTATCCCTTGGACCATCTTATTGACGATGAAACACAGAAATTGCATCCGAATTTAATACAAAAGGCACAATGCCGACTTAAGTACAAGAGGACTGACACTCTTACTTTCTATGATTTGAACCTCTCCTGTGAGTCCAGTTTTAGTTTCCGATGCTTCACTTCAGGTTTACTGTATACGTTGGACCTTCTTATTGACGATGAAACACAGAAATTGCATCGGAATTAAAGTCAAAAGTCACAATGCCGACTTAAGTGCAAGAGGACTGACACTCTAACTTTCTATGATTTGAACATCTCCTGTGAGTCCAGTTTTAAATTCCTATGCTTCTCTTCAGGTTTACTGTGTACTTTGGACCCTCTTAATGACTATGATGCACTGATATTGCATCGGAATTAAATTCAAAAGGCACAATGCCGAGTTAAGTACAAGAGGACAACACTCTAACTTTCTATGATTTGAACATCTCCTGTGAGTCCAGTTTTAGATTCCGATGCTTCACTTAAGGTTTACTGTATACCTTCGACTTTCTTATTGACGAGGAAACACAGAAATTGCATCCGAATTTAATACAAAATGCACAATGCCGACTTAAGTACAAGAGGACTGACACTCTCACTTTCTATGATTTAAATCTCTCCTGTGAGTTGAGTGTTAGATTCCGATGCTTCACTTCAGGTTTACTGTATACCTTGCACTTTCTTATTGACGATGATACACCTAAATTGCATCCGAATTTAATACAAAAGGCACAATGCCGACCTAAGTACAAGAGTACTGACACTCTCACTTTCTATGATTTGAACCTCTCCTGTGAGTCGAGTTTTAGATTCCGATGCTTCACTTCAGGTTTACTGCATACCTTGCACGTCCTCATTGACGACGAAACAGAGAAATTGCATCGGAATTTAATACAAAAGGCACAATGCCGACTTAACTACAAGAGAACTGACACTCTCACTTACTATGATTTGAACCTCTATAGTGAGTCCAGTTTTAGATTCTGATGCTTCACTTCAGGTTTACTATATCCCATGGAAACTCTTATTGACGATGAAACACAGAGTTTGCATCCGAATTTATTACAATAGGCACAATGCCGAATTAAGTACAGGAGGACTGACACTCTCACTTTCTATGACTTGAACCTCTCCTGTGAGTCCAGTTTTAGATTCCGTTGCTTCACTTCAGGTTTAGTGTATACCTTGGACCTTCTTATTGGCGATGAAAGACAGAAATTGCATCCGAATTAAATTCAAATGGCACATGGCCGAGTTAAGTACTAGAGGACTGACACTCTATGTTTCTAAGATTCGAACCTTACCTGTGAGTCCAGTTTTAGATTCCGATGCTTCACTTCAGGTTTACTGTATCCCTTGCACTTTCTTATTGACGATGAAACACAGAAATTGCATCCGTATTTAATACAAAAGGCACAATGCCGAATTAAGTTTAGGAGGACTGACACTCTCACTTTCTTTGACTTGAACCTCTCCTGTGAGTCCAGTTTTAGATTCCGATGCTTCACTTGAGGTATACTATATACCTTGGACCTTCATATTGACGATGAAGCACCTAAATTGCATCCGAATTTAATACAAAAGTCACAATGCCGACTTAAGTACAAGAGGACTGACACTCTAACTTTCTATGATTTGAAACTCTCCTGTGAGTCCAATTTTAGATTCCGATGCTTCACTTCAGGTTTACTGTATCCCTTGGACCTTCTTATTGACGATGAAACACAGAAATTGCATCCGAATTTAAGACAAAAGTCACAATGCCGACTTAAGTACAAGAGGACTGACACTCTAACTTTTTATGATTTGAAACTCTCCATTGAGTCCTGTTTTAGATTCCGATGCTTCACTTCAGGTTTACTGTATCCCTTGGACTTTCTTATTGACGATGAAACACAGAAATTGCATCCCAATTTAATACAAAAGGCAGAAAGGCGACTTAAGTACAAGAGGACTAACACTCTAACTTTCTATGATTTGAACCTCTCCTGTGAGTCCAGTTTTAGATTCCGATGCCTCACTTCAGGTTTACTGTATCCCTTGGACCTTCTTATTGACGATGAAACACAGAGTTTGCATCTGAATTTAACACAAAAGTCACAATGCCGACTTAAGTACAAGAGGACTGACACTCTAACTTTCTATGATTTGAACCTCTCCTGTGAGTCCAGTTTTAGATTCCGATTCTTCACTTCAGGTTTACTGTATCCCTTGGACTTTCTTATTGACGATGAAACACAGAAATTGCATCCGTATTTAATACAAAAAGCACAATGCCGACTTAAGTACAAGAGGACTGACACTCTCACTTTCTATGATTTGAACCTCTCCTGTGAGTACAGTTTTAGTTTCCGATGCTTCACTAAAGGTTTACTGCATACCTTGCACGTTCTCATTGACGACGAAACACAGAAATTGCATCGGAATTTAATACAAAAGGCACAATGCCGACTTAACTACAAGAGAACTGACACTCTCACTTACTATGATTTGAACCTCTATTGTGAGTCCAGTTTTAGATTCCGATGCTTCACTTCAGGTTTACTGTATCTCATGGAACTTCTTATTGACGATGAAACACAGAGTTTGCATCCGAATTTATTACAAAAGGCACAATGCCGACTTAAGTACAGGAGGACTGACACTCTCACTCTCTATGACTTGAATCTCTCCGGTGAGTCTAGTTTTAGATTCCGATGCTTCACTTGAGGTATACTATATACCTTGGACCTTCTTATTGACGATGAAACACAGAAATTGCATCCGAATTTAATACAACAGGCACAATGCCGACTTAAGTACAAGAGGACTGTCAGTCTCACTTTCTATGATTTGAACCACTCTTGTGAGTCTAGTTTTAGATTCCGATGCTTCACTTCAGGTTTACTGTGTACCTTGCACCTTCTTATTGACGATGATACACCTAAATTGCATCCGAATTTAATACAAAAGGCACAATGCCGACCTAAGTACAAGAGTACTGACACTCTAACTTTCTATGATTTGAACCTCTCCTGTGGGTCCAGATTTAGATTCCGATGCTTCACTTATGGTTTACTGTATCCCTTGGACCTTCTTATTGACGATGAAACACAGAAATTGCATCGGAATTTAATAGAGAAGGCACATCGCCGACTCAAGTACAAGAGGACTGACACTCTAACATTCTATGATTTGAACCTCTCCTGTGAGTCCAGTTTTAGATTCCGATGCTTCACTTCAGGTTTAGTGTATACCTTGGACCTTCTTATTGGCGATGAAAGACAGAAATTGCATCCGAATTAAATTCAAAAGGCACAATGCCGAGTTAAGTACTAGAGGACTGACACTCTATTTTTCTAAGATTTGAACCTTTCCTGTGAGTCCAGTTTTAGATTCCGATGCTTCACTTCAGGTTTACTATATCCCTTGGACCTTCTTATTGACGATGAAACACAGAAATTGCATCCAAATTAAATACAAAAGGCACAATGCCGACTTAAGTAAAAGAGGACTGGCACTCTAAACTTTCTATGATTTGAACCTCTCCTGTGAGTCCAGTTTTAGATTCCGATTCTTCACTTAAGGTTTACTGTATAACTTGGATCTTCTAATTGACGATGCAACACAGAGTTTGCATCCGAATTTAATACAAAAGGCACAATGCCGACTTAAAATCAAGGGGACTGACACTCTAATTTTCTATGATTTCAAACTCTCCTGTGAGTCCAGTTTTAGATTCCGATGCTTCACTTCAGATTTACTGTATACCTTGGACCTTCTTATTGACGATGAAACACAGAAATTGCATCCGAATTTAATACAAAAGGCACAATGCCGACTTAAGTAAAAGAGGACTGACACTCTCACTTTCTATGATTTGAACCTCTCCAGTGAGTCCAGTTTTAGATTCCGATGCTTCACTTCAGGTTTGCTGTATCCTTTGGACCTCCTTATTGACGATGCAAGACACATATTGCATCCGAATTTAATACAAAATTCACAATGCTGACTTAAGTAAAAGAGGACTGACACTCTCACTTTCTATGATTTGAACCTCTATTGTAAGTCCAGTTTTAGATTCCGATGCTTCACTTCAGGTTTACTGTATCCCATGGAACTTCTTATTGACGAAGAAACACAGAGTTTGCATACGAATTTAATACAAAAGGCTCAATGCCGACTTAAGTACAAGAGGACTGACACTCTAACTTTCTATGATTTGAACCTCTCCTGGGAGTCCACTTTTAGATTCCGATGCTTCACTTCAGGTTTACTGTATACCTTACACCTTCTTATTGACGATGAAACACTGAAATTGCATCGGAATTAAATACAAAACGCACAATGCCGACTTAAGTAAAAGAGGACTGACACTCTAACTTTCTTTGATTTGAACCTCTCCTGTGAGTCCAGTTTTAGATTCCGATGCTTCACTCCAGGTTTACTGTATCCCTTGGACCATCTTATTGACGATGAAACACAGAAATTGCATCCGAATTTAATACAAAAGGCACAATGCCGACTTAAGTACAAGGGGTCTGACACTCTAACTTTCTATGATTTGAACCTCTCCTGTGAGTCCAGTTTTAGTTTCCGATGCTTCACTTTAGGTTTACTGTATACCTTGGACCTTCTTATTGACGATGAAACACAGAAATTGCTTCGGAATTAAAGTCAAAAGTCACAATGCCGCCTTAAGTGCAAGAGGACTGACACTCTAACTTTCTATGATTTGAACCTCTCCTGTGAGTCCAGTTTTAAATTCCTATGCTTCTCTTCAGGTTCACTGTGTACCTTGGACCTTCTTAATGACAATGAAGCATTGATATTGCATCGGAATTAAATGCAAAAGGCACAATGCCGAGTTAAGTACAAGGGGACTGACACGCTAACAATCTATGATTGGAACCTCTCCTGTGACTCCAGTTTTAGATTCGACGCTTCACTTCAGGTGTACTGTATCCCTTGGACCTTCTTATTGACGATCAAACACAGAAAATGCATCCGAATTTGATACAAAAGTCACAATGCCGACTTAAGTACAAGAGGACTGACACTCTCACTTTCTATGATTTGAACCTCTCCTGTGAGTCCAGTTTTAGATTCCGATGCTTCACTTTAGGTTTACTGTATACCTCGGACCTTCTTATTGACGATGAAACACAGAAATTGCATCGGAATTTAATTCAAAAGGCTCAATGGCGACTTAAGTACAACAGGGCTGATACTCTAACTTTCTATGATTTGAACCTCTCCTGTGAGTCCAGTTTTAGATTCCGAT